>NW_015505772.1:4249-50089 GCF_001515645.1 Sinocyclocheilus grahami | reverse complement strand
CCCCCCCCAACGATTTTGTGCAGCGATTTAAGCGATATTACAAATGAAAGAGGATGTGTACTTTTTACCATCGCCCTCTGCTGTTGTTTTTGGTGCACTTCATTTTAGCTCCAATAACATTTGAATAAAAATGATGGCTGGTTTGTGTAGGTCGGATTACATAATATAAGTATATATTTAATGTATTACATAGTATTACATTTTGTCAGATTGACAGATATATTTGCTAACTATTAATATTTTGTCTGTTTATTAACAGTCGAATTGTAGCTATGCATCAAGTTAATTTACGTTTTTATTTTATGACTTTGGTTTATATTTGCTAAATGTTATAGGGGTGCCAATATGTGTTTGTCTTATTAAATTATGCAAGATGAATTTCAAAAGATTGAGTACACTTATAGCAATACATAGAAGGTCATTTACAGTACATTTTATTTTATGATTTTGAATTATATTTTAAAGCCAGCGTCATTCGCAAACACCCTCCAGCTACTAACGAACTAAATAAATATTTAGCTTTATTTTGAGACTGCGTCGTTGAGGATTTTTCTTTCAGTATCTGAATGATTCAAATATAACTAAATGGATTATATAAATGAATGTCTTTACTATGGGTTCTGGTTGTAAATCGTCCCTCGCCGGGAGCGCTCTTGCAGGAAACTGGAGGCGCGCTCCCGCGGCGCGCTGCTAACCATGGCTGCTCTCAGCAAGTCCTTACCGCATAGCTGCTATGAGATAGGACACACATGGAGTTCCTCATGTACGACCTCCACCCTGCAGGTGACAGCCGGCGCTCTGGAGGTCTCCTTCAAGATATATGCTCCTCTGTATTTGGTGAGTGTATGAGCGCGGGTCTGTCCGTTCATTCGCCGGGGCAAGGGCGCAGTTAGCCGGGCAGCTACACCAGAGTCCTGCGGGACGGTGAGAGGGCCTGTAACAGTCGCTTATTTCTAAGTTATTTAGAAATAAACACACAGACCTCGGTCTCAGCCCGTCATGTTTTACATTTAATAATATTCAAAGTAGATAAATGTCGTTAGACTGATGACACGGTCAGATAAGCGGCAGAGAGCTGCTGGATCATAGAGATCAAACTGTCAGATGATCCTCTGCGAACTGTGTGCAATAACGTTACTAAGGCACGTTTGCTTTTTGTGTCGTTCTTTTGAATAATGTTGTGAATTAAAATTATGCGTGTCGCACTTAATTTGATGATAAACTGCTTAGTTTGTATATTAGATTTGCACAGTCATTCTCATTAAAGAATCATATGATGCGATTTCAAGTTTTCCTTTCTCTTTGGAGTGTAAAAATCTCTCAAATCCAAAGAGATATTCTTTATAAAAGTTAAGAGTCAGCCACGCCTACCTAAAACGCCTCATTCTAACACGCCCCCACATATCTACATCACTATGTGGAAATATTAGCATAATGCCGCCCAAATGGTCACGCAAAGAAAGAAGGCGTGGCTTCAGGAACAGCAGTAGTGTTGATGCAGCGATGTCAGGGAGACGCTGTGTATTTCAGTGCGAAAGCAAAAGCACTTTATTTGGCCTTTCCGGAAGTAGAAGCAATTAGGAATCATTGGTTAAGATTGATTTACAACAGAACAGCACAACACAGATGTTCGAATTTGTGCAACGCATTTTATGGACGACAGTTTTTTTGAACCTAGAAGAGTACAATGCTGGCTGTGCACAAAGGCTGTTTAAAAAAAAAAGGGTAAATTCCGACTTTGCCATGACAATCTGGCGCTTCTGAATCAGCGACTGTAAGTATGTTTTGTTACTAGTTTAAGTACTTGCTATTGACTGTTCAAATGCGGAGTTTTGCGCAGCGCAGAGTAACGCATTGTGTGTGTGTGTGTGTGTGTGTGTGTGTGAGGGGAACAGGGTCACATCACAGGAGAGTGAACTGTCTGTCAGAAATCATAGCACATCAGCTGTCTTAACCGCGGCTTGTGTACTGCATCATCACTGTGTCTGTCACGCGACTCTCTTGCCCTTTCGGGTTTGAACTGATGGTAAAATTAACGACATTATTAACTGTCTTGATATTTACTTTGAAAGCTTGAAGCTCGCGATTATGGTAAGGGGCGTTACATTTCCGACGCGTGCTTGTGGTGTTCGGCCAATCACAATGCACTGGGTCAGCTGGCCAATCAGAGCAGACTGCACTCGTCAAAATAGGGGGCTTGGTTGAAAACTACGTGACTGCATCATCACTGTGTCTGTCACGCGACTCTCTTGCCCTTTCGGGTTTGAACTGATGGTAAAATTAACGACATTATTAACTGTCTTGATATTTACTTTGAAAGCTTGAAGCTCGCGATTATGGTAAGGGGCGTTACATTTCCGACGCGTGCTTGTGGTGTTCGGCCAATCACAATGCACTGGGTCAGCTGGCCAATCAGAGCAGACTGCGCTCGTCAAAATAGGGGGCTTGGTTGAAAACTACGTGTTTTGAGAGAGGTGGGGCGTAGAGGACCTACAATAATGTACAGTATTTGAAAAATAATGTGTTTTTCGAACATTAAAGCATGTCAACATATTCTGTTACACCAAATACACAAAATAATGATCTTTAAAATAGCATCATATGACCCCTTTAAGCCGAAACTGTTTACCATTAGTCTTCACCAAAGCTTGTTTGGTCGCAGATTTAGGTTAAAGCAGCACTATGCATCTTTTTCTGTGTTCCAAATTAGCAAAATGTATATAATGAGCAAGTACATCATGAATTCATCTTCCAAACAGCGTTTTTGTCTTATTCCGAACCACTACGGTACACTTATAATAAGTACTTATATTCGGACTATTGCAGCCTGGTCGGGTCGTCACCGCTGCGGAGTAACACATACCTGCGTGAATCGCCATAGACATAAACTTAGAGAAGTAGCTCCGGTTGAAATGTTCTTCCGCGGGATGTGTGCAGTTCTGTTTAGTAACCGCTAGAGCGCCAAAAGTTACATGAAGCTGCTTTAAGATGTTTTATTTGACTAGGACTTCCATTGGCTCACATTAAAGGGGTGGTTCACTGTTTTTTTCCTAGGCTTGATTGTGTTTATGGGGTGCAGTCTAACATGTGTTAATGCTTCGTTTTTTAAACAACGCATTATTTTTAACATAATGCTAGGCTTTTAATGGTAGGCCTATGTTTTTTGTTTGTTGTTGTCTCATACTTTTAGATACGCTGTTATTTGTAAATGCTACTGCTAATGTTAGCTTTTAATATACGGTTTTATCCTGATTAAAGCTTTAATACAGTACGGCAATTGCACACGCGTCCGTGTTTAACGCTTCTCATAGCTATGTGAAAAAAAGTGTATAATTGGAACAGTTCATTGTTTGAGCTGAGAGAGAGTGAGAGAGAGAGAGATGTAGAGCGTGTGCAGAGCAGGGGGACGCGAGGAACAGTATTAAGAACCGCTGCTTTAGAACATTGATTTTGAAACTTGTGAGTCCATTAGAATCGTTAGAAGTCAGAATCGCGATTCATGTATGAATAGATTTTTACTGCACCTCTAGTTTTCTCTTCCTCTTCTCTAAAGCAGCGCAACATGGCCTCGCCCCCTTTGCTGCCTTTTCCAGAGGGCGGGGTTTATCTGGGTTTGTGATGTCACGAACCCAGGAAGTAACTTGTTGTAGTCCCTACCAGCCATTTTTGTAGGCATTAAACTGCCAGAATTTTAAAAGACAATATCTCCATTTGACTTGAACTTTCAGCTTCATAACTTTGCAGATATTGTTTATGCTCAAACAGCAACATTAGACACTAACGTTAAAAAAGTGAAATCGCAATGAACCACCCCTTTAAAACTGACCAATAATTATGTCAGATTCGTGAACAAATCGGATCTTTTCAATGAACCCGTTTGAAAGATTCGTTCACGAATCGCCTGAGCGAATTGCCCCTCATTAAACTCATTAGTTATATTTGTTTGCTTCCTGAATGAACTATTCGTGTCAGTCTGGACTATTTGTATATTGTTTTTATGTTAATATATTATATTGATATGTTTTATATTGAAACTGTTTATATTGTTTCTTTTAGACATAACCTATTCATAATTATCAAAGCTAGAACCGACCAGTGATCTAAGAGTAGACATTTTGAGGTAAACTGAACATTTGACTGGCTGGTGGAAAGTTATTTTTTATAGCAGAAGTTTTAAACCAGTTCTATTCAAAAGAACCAAATTTAAGTGCACTGCTTTTAAGGACACAATAATGAGCCCTGAAGGTTAATTCCGCTTAACCTCAGGTTGTTGGCTAAATGCCACATTAGTAAATATATTCACCAGAGAATGTTATCTTGTATTTACTTGACTGTGATGACTTGGTATAACTGGCTGTATAGCTCGGACAGAGGGATTAGCTTCCATTGCAAAACTGCAGTTAGACTGGTGCAACATCTGAACTGTAGGGTTGCAGAGTTGACATTCGATTCAGTTTCGCAAAAACTATGGCTCAATCTATCAATAGACAGTAGGTCAGTGGTATTTGGGTGACAAACTGCAGAGCGTCAACATGTTGCCTACAGAAACCAATGTGTTACATGAGTTACAGCCAATGTCTTTGCTTAAAATAGAGCACTTAAAGAAAAAAACAATGTACTGAGAGCTAAGTCAGAAATGGATTTCCTTGAATAACAGATTTTTTTTTTTACTGTGTTCTAGATTGCAGCAATTTTAAGAAGAAGGAAAAAGGATTATTACAAGAAAAGGTTGCTTCCTGAGATCCTGCAATCGACATCTTTCCTGACCGCAAATGGAGGCCTCTACATTGCATTTTTCTGCATTCTCCGGTAATCTTTACAAAATTCTGCTAACAAACAATTCTTGGAAATGTTTGCTGTCCCACGTGTGTGACTGTTCGAACACGAGCAACCTTTGAATCCCCGTCCTTATCAGCCGTTTAAAGTCTTCGCACATATCCGTACAAATAGGACTGTAAAGACCTTTGACACATCAAATAAATTATGTACTGGGATTTATGACTGGCATTCTGCATGACCGGACCACTCACCTAATTTGTGAATGAACTATTTTAATCCCTTCTAAATGAGACAAATAGTCAACCGTGATATTGTCCTCAGTTGAAAGCATGTTCATTAGCTTATGATTATTAATGATCAGCTATCCTTTCCATTGTTGCCTCTCTTTTTCCTCTGTTATTCAGGAAGCTGTTGGGACGTTTCTACTCCTGGTCAGCCGGCTTTGGGGCAGCACTGCCGGCCTCATACATTGCCATACTAATAGAGCGGAAAAGCAGGTTAACCCTGACATTTCCTCACAGATTTCCTTTGGTCTTTGTTTTATACAAATTATCCAAAGTATAAAGCAAATTTACACTGAACTTGTATATGGAAATGTACTCTGATGGAAAAGAGTAAAGGCCCATTCACATCAAGAATGACAACTAGAACAATATCTATATTAGTGTAGTAAAAGTGATGCCGCAAAACCTCAATTAGTTATTGTATAATTTGTCTGTTTTCTTATTCAGGAGAGGACTCCTAACAATTTACATGGCGAACCTGGTAAGCCGATTCCGCATTGCTTCTTTTCAGTTCCGCTGCGTTATGTCTTGACAGTTCTTTCATAGTTGCATGACCATTTCCTGGCAGTAGTCAACATCACATTAGTTATCTGTCACTTATGTTACTTTTTCTTGAAAGCTGTGATCCAAACTGTCTGTTTCAAGGAAACCTCGGCTGATTTTGATCTTAAGTGCTCCGTGTCATTTCCAGGCAACGGAGACGATTTTCCGGATGGCTGTCACAAGGGGTCTTGTTAAGCCTATGAAACATGGAGAGGTACGTTACAGTTCATTCTACCGTTCAGAGGTTTGGGGTTAGTAAGATTTTTTTGAAAGAAATTAATGCTTTTATTAATTTATTTTTCAAATGAATGCTGTTCTTAGGAACTTTCTATTCATCAAAAAATGTATCATGGTTTTAAAATATTAAGCAGCACAACTGTTTTCAACATTGATAATAATAAGAAATGCTTCTTGAGACCAAATCAGCATATTAGAATGATTTCTGAATGATCATGTGACAATGAAGACTGGAGTAATGATGCTGAAAATTCAGCTTTGCCATCACAACTGTTTTTTTATTTTAATGTATTTTAAATTGTAATAATATTTCACAATATTACAGTTTTTACTGTATTTAAAAAAATAAAATAAATGCAGACTTTTTGAGCATAAGGGACAAAAACAAACAAACAACAACAACAAAAAATCATCCTGACCCCAAGCAAACATTAGTTTAAATAGACCTTATCATATCATGCACTGAGATCATTTAGTGCTAATGATGCAACACCATTTTACATACTTGCAAAAGCTTTATTACTGTGAACTAACCTTGAACTGATCATAAAGTTTCATGTGATGACTCTGTCTCATAATTTCCACTCTTTTCCAGGTTCTTCTCTTCTGCTTGACCGCATCTCTCTACATGTTTTTCTTCAGGTCAGTTGGTCAGGTTACTGCCTCTCAATCCTGGTCCTAGAGGATGCCAGCCCTAGTTATCTTATTTCTTTAACACGTCATCTTATTAGTAGAGGCTCCTCCAAGACTTGCTGAGGTCCTCCAGGAGCAAGATTGTGATGGACAGGCACAAATAAAAACGTAGTTGTTCAATTACAAACATTGACCCTTTTAAATTCCTAACTTCTGGTTTTATCTTCAGATGTAAAGACGGACTGAATGGCTTTGCATTCTCTGCCTTAAAGTAAGTTTATTTATCGATTTACATGACTACACGTAGTTCTTAAATTCCCAAGGATTTGCCACTGATCTTAAGGCCCTAGCATAACCAACTCATGTCAGACTGTTAAAGGAGATTATGTGTCTGGCTGCGGCAGATTTATAGTTGGCAAGGAGGAGATCCCGACACACTCTTGTCTGGCTGAGCATGCGTACGGACAGGGTTCGGAGAGAGACGCGCAGCCACCGGATGAGAGACCGGAGCACACGCCTGCCTTCAGGGGGAGCTGCATCAGAGCATTTACACGCAAACTCCTAGACTCTATGTGAGTGAGAGTAATACACATAGGAAGCATACATTTCAAACATGTATATAAGACTATGGTGTTTCTGACAGAAAATGTAATTCTATCAAATACAACCAGAAAATTCTTATAGAATTATCCATGAAAACTTACAGTTAAGGTAAACTGTCTAATATATTTTTTTCTGGACATAATTAAAGTCTCTTAAAGTCTCTTTAATTCTTGAAAATACAAGGGAAAAAATTAGCTTACAAAATCAATTTTAAGGCTTTCTAAGTATGAAAAATGTTTAAGAAAATAATTAATGGTAACTATCAATTTTATTAATAATATTAAATAATGTTTGAGATCAATGTTATTTTATTGACTACAGTAAAAACATTTAAAACCAAATTTCCATATATATTTGCCTGGGAGAAAATTACATACCAAACTACACAACACGTATTCAGAAGTTAAAGTTTAGGTTAATAGGATTTTTAAACATGTTTTTAAAAGTGAAAACCGTTATATTGTGAAGTATTATTAAAGTTTTAGACACACTTTTTTCTATTTAATTATATTAGGAATGTAATTTATTTATATGATGGCAAAGCTGAATTTTCAGCATCATCACTCCAGTCTTCAGTGTCACATGATCCTTCAGAAATCATTCTAATATGCTGATTTGGTGCTCACAAAACATTTCTTATTATCAGTGTTAAAAACAGTTGTGCTGCTTAATATTTTTTGTGGAAACAGTGAAACATTTTTTAGGATTCTTTGAATAGTGTTAAAAAAAACAGATTTTTTTTTTTTTTAATATAAAATCATTAATTGCTTTAAAAACAAATTGTGACCTCAAATGCATATACAACAATAGTGGGTAAAAATAGTTTTTTTTTTACTTGCATTTGAAACTTGGAGTTAATTTTCGGTCCTGCTTGTTCAACATTCAGCTTCATTTTCATGCATGAATGTTCCCCTGCCTCATTACATATTTTGTGTTTGCATTCATTGTGTGTGTGTTGTCCCCTTTAGATGCAAACATGGACCCAGGCATAGATGTTGCAAACACTATCAAGACAACTGCATCTCCTACTGTGTTAAAGTAAGCGTCTGAGACCTCCTAACCTGCTGTCTCTCAAATCACTCATGTTTGTTCTGAGCATTTGCGTTTGAATGGGAGAGAAAGAATGTGAATGCATAAACGTGTTGCGTTTATCTGGGTTAAAGGCTCTGTCGCTATAGCAGTGCCCTTTGCTCACTAACTGACAGCTGACATGAAGCTGCGAGATGTTTTCTGGAGAGCAGCTTCTGAGATGCTTTGTGTTTTTGAAGGGTTTCATCCGAATGTTCAGCGTGGGTTACCTCATTCAGTGCTGTTTGAAGGTTCCATCAGCATTCAGACAGGCCTTTACAAAACCCTCTCGACTGCTCTGGCTGCTCTACAACAAAGAGAACTTCCAGCTAGGAGCTTTCTTGGGATCGTTTGTCAGTATATACAAGGTACTTTATCTCCACTAAAATCCAGTGCTGTTTTTTCTATGAGACAGCAAGTTTCTCTGCAGCTTTTAGGGGGTTTTGTTTTCTTCACCTTTCTCAGTAACTTTTTTTCAGTTGTGAATTTTCTCTCTCTCCAACTCGCTTCTATTTTATGAAAGGGCACCAGCTGTTTACTGAGATGGATGCGTAACCTGGACGATGAGCTCCATGCTCTCATAGCAGGTAAAGAGTGTTTTGAACCCTTTTCCCTTTGCACAGCCATTAGAGGTTCTCATCTCACCTTTTTTTCCATTTATCTTTTCAGGTTTTCTTGCTGGCACCTCAATGTTCTTTTACAAGAGCACCACCATCTCCATGTACCTCTTCTCCAAACTAGTGGAGGTAGCAATTCTCTGGCTTTTTAGAGATTTCAAATTAGTATGATTTGCTTCTCAATGATTTCTCTGGTGTTTCAGAGAATTGTGAATAGACCAAAATTAAAGGGTTCCTCAAAAATGAAAATTCTTTAATCAATTCTTATCAATACTTCGCAAAATTGAAAAAAAAAAATGCACCAGAATGAAATGTGTGTGTATGTGTGTGTATATATATATATATATATATATGTATGTATGTGTGTAAACTCAGTTCAAGGCAAAACAATATGTAAAAAAATTAATTGTGAGAGAGAGCTTATTATTTACTAACTTGGAAAAACGCATACAAATTTGTTTTTGTATTAAAATGTATAAACCGGTTTAATTTGAATATATATGTAATTAATTTTTGTGGTCAGTAAATTACCATAAAAACCTTATATATTCAATAAGATTCATAAACATTTTAACAAATATTCTGATTTCGAATTTTTTTTTTATACGGGTTGTAATATAAAAGTGTGTATGTATAGTCTACTAATAATCTATTCACTGTCTTTTTAGACATTGTATTTCAAAGGGATCGAGGCAGGCAAGTTTCCGTACTTCTCTGAGGCCGACACAGTAATCTATGCCATCTCCACTGCCATCTGTTTTCAAGCGGTACGTTTAAAATGTTTTTAAAATCTACCTAACTAAAAGCACCTTCTGCATAACCAAGGACACTTTTACACCAAGGGAAAATACAAAGCACATTAAAATGCAGAAGCTGTTTGTGCCAGTGTGACTTATTGATGGCTCAGTCATGAACTGAATGAGAATTTTTAAATGAACGAAAGACAGCAATTTTAAGTGCACTTTAAAAGCCAAACAAAATAAGTTTGTCAGGTTTTAAATTATAAGGAATAGTTTTGCTGTGTGAACATGATAGAAACATGCCCATAGTTAAATGTTTTTGGTTAACATGTCCTGGGTGGATCTTATCAGGCGGTTATGGAAGTGCAAAACCTGAGACCATCGTACTGGAAGTTTCTACTGCGGTTGACGAAGGGCAGGTGTGTATTAGTGGAAATTATGATTAACAAGTCTTATATGCACATGAATTCTTGAACACGTCAAGTTATGGATTTCTCTGTTCAGGTTTGCCCTAATGAACAGAAAAGTGCTCGATGTTTTTGGGACAGAGGCTTCCAAACACTTCGGTGACTTCACGCCTAAACTTGACCCCAGATACGTGCTGTGTCCAATCGACAACGGACGTGCAGCTGGGCTGATAGACCAACAATGACACGAAGGCACGGAAAGCTCTTGCACACGATCTCTCTCTCTTACATTCTCTTGCCCTGGCGCTCTATGTCATTAAATGTGAAGTGAAAGTGTGAAGCCAGTTATGTTTACGTTGATGTGGATCTGAAACATTTTGCAATATAATTACCGCAAGCAAGATGTGACCTCTGTGTACGCACAATATCTGCATCGGTTTGTCTGAAGATGATTTGAAGTTCATAGGATAATGGTTGCTTATTGGATTTTCAAGGACAGAATGACAGAGCAGGATTGTGTTCACGCTAACTCAGCAATTCCTGGACTGCTTGGGATCTGACCTGGGACCTCTGTGTTTCATAGTCTGCAGCATTAACTAATCGGCTTTGAGACTATAAAATGCGTTTGTAATTTTTCTGTTTTTAAATCCAGGTAGGAAAGTACAGAGACATTTGTTTACAGCACAGTTGGCCACCTCAGAAGGTGATGCTGGATTATTTTTTGGTCATTGTCATTTCAAATCCTACCAAAAACGATCAAATCAGTAATTACCTGTCTGCCATAGTCAGGATATGCGGGTTAAGCCATGTGAAAAGACCTTACTGACATCAGGGTTGTGTATGATCTCTTCTGTCTTTAGTGTACAAATAGGAATATATTGAGACCTTCTCAAGTACAGGCTTTATGGAAAGTTATTAGTACAGAACTTAACATTTATTATCCACCTGTTATTGCAGATTTAATAGTCACAGATATTGTTTCAGGAGAGAAAAGCAGATTAAAACTCATCCTAATGGACTTTCACCTTAACTTTCAGTAGCAGAGCTTTTTTTTTTAAAATTAGCAATAACATTATAGAGTAAAATCTGACAATATAATCTAAGTATTGCTGTGTATTTGAAATGTAATTTATGTAAAAAGAAAGCCTTATGTCTTCGATGTTTGTATAAAAGCAAAAGCTTTATATTAAACCAATTCTGACGAAAAAAGCTTCTAAGAGTGTTTTATTTAATTACGTCTCGTATTATAACTTAATTGTAACCATTATTAAAAACATATTATTATTTATGTCTTTTTCTTTCTTTCTAAGCGACACGTTGTGGTGAGTTTAGCGGCTTGATAAAGAATTGACACGACTATTAGTTCCGCAAGCGGGCCGCGACGGGGAAAGGCGGAGCAGGGATTTCAAGCAGGGATTCTCATCCCCTATGTATTGTATGCCTGGGGTGAGACACTTTCAAGCAGCACTCGTCCGCACTGTTCACTTCTCCCGTCAAAGGTTCTGGAGAGAAGAGTGCGGGTGGCGGTGCTAATAAAGGAGACCCCTCCCTTTCTCCGTCGACCAAACAGCCGCCTGTGTCATGCAGTTGTGGCGAGTTTATGGATGAAGTCCCCCCCGAACTTCCCCCTCTTTAACCGATCTTGTCAGAGGGAAGAGAATTATTATTATTTCTTCTAACTAAACTTTTTATAAGGGCATTTTCTTGTACAGAATTTCGATGTCCCTCCTAAATTTTGGTTTGAATTGATAGTTTGACCGATGCACTCACTTTAGTTGAGCGATACATTGCAAAAATAACTGATTCGTGTAAACGTCCACTGGAGGGCAATGTTATACTGCGTTTAAATCGCAGGTCACCCACTATTTCAAGCCATCAATGCTCTTAATAGTTTATAAACTTTAATAAGGGTGTTTATTTCTGTGTAAACATAGCTTAAAATAACAGTATCTTTATTTCCTGTAGTACACATGCATTTGACTGTGTGCATGCTTAATACCGAATCTTTGTTTATGCATCCACAAATACAGACTTTTTAAAATGTAATTTTATTGTGCCTTAATGTATGACCTTAAAAGACAATATTCTGTAATTGTCCACGAGGACAGGCTTTTCTCATTGTTGCCCTTAGTATTCAGTTCACATGACCCTGACGCAGCACAAACTGTCTGCGAAATAGTTACAAATGGCTTTGTCTTGTCCTCTCACTTTCTCATTGTCTTCGTCTACAGAGAAGCTTTTGTGTGAAATGTTTCTCAGACTTTACCTTTCTGTCTAGTCCAGTGTGATATAGACTCGTGTCTAGTCCAGACTCCTGAGAGAGGATCTGCTCATGCCTGCGTACAAGGGAGTGAACAATGATTCATTCGAACTGGCAGAGAAGTGAAAACTCAGAGCCGCCCAAAAAAGATACTCGACCTCCAAAGTACATTAATTCGTTTGCCAGACTTTTATCCAAAAGTGAAACTCGCAGTGCATAAAGTGCACATTTTATCAGTTGGCTATGTGTTTTGGAATCGATCCCGTGACCTTGACATTGCTGACCTCATGCGTATCAACTGAGTAGAAATAAAATTGCATTCTTTGAGATATGAATGGCATTTCCAACTCCATTCTAATGATGGAAAAGGAGTAGAATTAAATGCGAGATGCTTTTAAGACTGTCCTTGCTGTATCTCCAAGGAGAAATATTAATTTGATATCTAATGATGATCTAACGGCTGGTGTGGGCCATAGACCGCGTGGACAGACTTCATCTGAAGGACAGGTATCCAGATATCCGGTTGTTTGTTTGTTTTTTTAAGTTTAAGGAATAGATAAAACTTTTAATTGATATAGTATTTGAACTATTCGCAAATAACAGGCCTATATTAAAATACGAGTGTGATTTTGCAGAATTAGCGGGAAATGTTTCTTGTCATGTCACATTCAGTTATGAATTAGGCTACCTGAATAATAAGCCAGTATTTTCAATTAAAAACGGCGAAATTTGACAAAATGTCCAGTAATTGGCGTCACATGATATTACTGCAGGTCGTTTACATTTCTATCATAAAACAGTTGTCAAATATGAGCTACTTTCATCTTACCTCACATTCTTTCAGCGTAAGAATCTGAAGCGTCGCGCTGGATTCATATTGCGAAAACTAAAATCCGCCATCTTTGATTTGATTGGTCATCTCAGTCACTTTGACATTAATGAGCACTTAGACCTGTGATACAGAGCAGCCTAAACATTTAACTTTTAAAACGTTTTATCATCCTAACAACAAAAGAGCAGCATCAATATCAAATATAATAGGCAACAATTTGCCCATTTCTAATTATTGGAAAGGACCCATCCCCCCTCAGTGTCAAATTTCATGTGATGGTAGAACCGTCTTTAATTGTGCCAGTATTTTTACAATGACCTTCAGCTTATATCACGTGGTAAATGTAGCAAACTTTCTCTTGATCCACGTCCTTCATGCTGAGATTTCCCACAGCGCCTTTAAAAATAACCGGTTGATCTAGAAGTTTCGGTGAGCACTTTTCAGGTGCTGGCCAATCAATCATTATCAGCTGTCTCCATGGCAACTGAATCTCATCAAACAGTGTAAAGTACCTCCGAGGATGAGAGTGGGAATATGTGCGGGCAGAGTGTGTATTTATTGAAAATCATCTCCATACTGTACGTGCAGCAGCCGAGCATTACTCAAAATGTGCAGAAGCTGCGACGTTTCACCATACAAGGTTACTAGGAGCGCTGCAAGCTCTCTTTCTCAGTTCCCGACGTGTTGTCTCTCTTCTTCACACTTGCCTGGGATCTGATCCAGATGAATCGAACCCAGGTGCAATGTCAAGCTGTCATGTTTGTTAGAAACCGGCGAGAGGTGTGTGTGTGGTTAGCCTCAGATGCACACCTAATCATGGCATGTCCTTTCTTGCCTCTGCCTCCAGGTTGTCAGGATCCATGGCAGAATGAGGCCACACAAACGCTCTGATCAAAGTGATGCAGTTATGTCTGCTTGCTGTTGCATTGATGTCGATGAAGTCGCTACACTTTGGATTGATTTGGCTTGAGAATATTTCACCAGTTATTACCGTCGCAGAACACCGTATTGAGTGGGCTGGCTGACCTGTAGGGATTTTAATATATGGACCGCCACACAAAATCTATAATAAAATCTAATCTACTTAAGCCTATTTTAACACATTTATTATACGAGACACGAGATGTTAATGAGTCTGGCAGGTATCGAGTGAGGAATACTCCAGGCAGACTATTGAGAAGATTAATACTACTCGCCACATTCATTAACTCATAATCCCTTGCTCATCTAAAGTCAGTTTTGTAAAAAGTAATGGGACATTTTGCATTGCAGCTTATTTGATTTTTAGATCACACACACTGAGGAAAGCCAATGTTATTATACAGTGGCCCCTAGAAGTATTTGGACATTAATATGTATATAATTTAAAATAACCAAATCAAATAGCATTTATTTTAAGGAAAGCTGGCACAAGCACAGTTTGGAAGCCAAAAAAAAAGAGACATTTAGTTAGGCATTAGGTTATTTTAAAGAGTATATAGAGTATACTGTTTACTATTAAGATAACATATGGACACTTTCACGTGGTCAGACCTTCCTGCAATTGCGAATTTATATCTCACAATTCAGACTTTTCTTCTCAGAATTGCGAGTTTAGCTATATCTTACAATTCTGAAGTCGCAATTCTGAGAAAAAAAGTTCGAATTGTGAGAAAAAAGTCTCTCAACTGTGAGATACAAACTCAGAATTGCTAGATATAAACTCAGGATTGTATAAATTAATTGTGAGATTAAAAGTCGCAATTACATTTAGCAGTTGCAGAAACTAGCTTCCATACGTTACACAGCTACTTTTAACCCTGAACACTGGTTGCTTTTAATGTTACAATTGCCCTCTTGATTAGATTTTTTGTTGTTTAAATGAATGATGTATATTCATTGACCATCTTCAAGTTTAAAAACACTTTTAGCTTTTAGTTTTAGTATCTCTTATGAAACTTTATGCGAAAATTATTGTGAATGAATCAAAAGCTAAACGCTTTCAATCACTGCTCACTTCATCACTACTAAATATTCGATCAGCTCTCCGTAGCTCGTTCATCTCTGAGACTTCCAAATTCATTCTTTCTCTCTTTTAATTACACTCTCTTCCTATTAGACATGTCTGGAGGGCAAGGCCCAAGAGTGCCAAGCAGAACAGAACGGGACACATTATGTCCTCTCTCATTCACTGGTGTTCTGTCTAATTACAGGAAAGAGCTGATTACTACACCTCTGCTCTATATGCAGAATCCACTAAACCTAAACTGCAGACTGTGTCAAGACATTTTAGCTGTCCATTACTACACCTCTGCTCTATATGCAGAATCCACTAAACCTAAACTGCAGACTGTTCTTGTTTCTCTCATAACTGTTTGGATGCAGACTGTGTCAAGACATTTTAGCTGTCTTCTGATCCCTCAGCGACCTAAACAGAGTTAAACATTACACATTACCGCTGTATGGACCTCATAAACCTGTAACATAACTATAAAATCTAGGACAGAATGTCACCCCCACTGACTTTGTCTGGTGCCATGAAGTGGATGAAGAGGCCAAGGCAGAATGAGCTTATTGGAGCCAGTGAGTCACTAGAGCAGCCAATATAGGGCATTATCTCTGGCCATGACACGGTCTGACTGTAGTCTCACTGTCTCGGGTTCACAATCACAGGCTCTAGGCTGGTTTTGCTGCAGGATTTTACAAAAAAAAGAGTGCAAAAATGGTTTATTACACAAAGGTTAACAAAAATATCCTTTAAATAAAACATTTTGTTCATTTATATGGGTCCGGAAATATGAGCCTTTTAATTAACCATGCATTATGTAAAAACAAAGCAAAAGCTATCATAGTCTGTGCAAATCGATGGGATATTTGTTGATGTGGCTTCATTTTTTAGTAAAAAATTTAAATATTATTATATATAAAATATAAAATAATTAATAAAATACAATCAGTATAAAAATGTTATTGTATTTAAAATAATTCTTTTGTTTCATTTTATTTGAATTAATTAAGAATTGTTTTCCAGAACACATCAATTGTCCACCAGGCAGTGTTATTTTAGTATTATTAATGCTATGGTATTTTGAATTGGCTTTTATTTTTATTTTTCATATTGATTTATTTTGTTTTAGTAATTTAATTAAAAAAATGTTTTGGTCATTTTTATTAATTTAATTTTTTTTTAAATGTTTGTATTTAGCTTTAATTCATTTTTATTTGAGTTTTAAAACTTTATTTCAGTTTTATTTCAGTTTTCAACATATTCATTATTTATTTAATGTATTTATTTAGTTGCCAATTGTCATTTAAGTTTTTACACTTTATGTTGTATTATATTATATTATATTAATGAAAATGATTTGTAATCATTTTTTAGGTAACAAAAACAACAATGCCACCAGGTTTATGTAATTTTATTCTTTCAGGTTGCAGTTTATATAGCACGTTCAGTTTTATTTATTTATTTATGTATTTATGTATTTTTTTACTACAGACATTCTTCCCTTAATCTAGTACTACATGCAGAGCAGACTGGCCTCAGAGCTGTTGTAATTCTCAACAGGCAGCCTTTATTGGACAGATGTGCTCTCTGAGCTCTGACGGCGTGTGCAGGCATACTGTACGGTCTGTACCTCATTTAACATGAATCTATATTCTATATTGAGCACTGGCTGCTCTTGATTCACTCTAGTCCGTTGAGAGTCCACTCTGGGGTCTATTTCAAATGTCCCACTTATTGATGGAAGGAGGTGTGCTAGTCTTGCCTAAAGGAAATGACAGACCTGTCGTTTGAGCAGAACGGCACACAATAGAGATCCCTGCAACTTTGTTGGACTGAAAATGATCAATGAGTTCAAAATATGAAGCTCGACAATATGAATGCATCATTTTAAAACAAAATCTGTCTTTTTTCCCAACTAACAAATGATTTATTATGCTTGAAGTATATTTTGAAGGTCTTACCTAACACTGATAGATCTCATTCAGGAAAACAGAAGCATGTCACACACTTCAGCAATAAAGATTTCGGTCTTCAATCAAGTCCTGTGCTCTGAGCGCTTGACTGATGTCACCACACATCCTCCAGCGCTGCACTTTAAGTGTAAGCAGCGTGTTTTGACTGACATACATTTAGAGGGCTGTCAAATGCCTGTCACTTTAGACAGAGAGGAAGTGTGTTCATTGTTTCCTGAAATACTCCTGAGAGTTGATCCAATAACAGACACAACCTGCATCATGTCTCCATCCATTTCCTCCTCATCTTTAAACAGGAAATTAAACTACAGTCATTTACACAATAGGAGTGACTCACCAATCTTATGAGAAGATTGACACTTTGACACATTTGAAGATTGTACCACTGTAAGATTGTATAGATTTTCTGAAGAAATTATGAATGACTCTAGTCCAACTCCATTCCACGATGGTTTGTGGGTGGTTGCCAGGGTATTGCAGTGGTTGCTAGGGTTGCTTTTAGGTTACTAGGATGGGTATATTCTATGGTTGCTATGCAGTTGTTAGGATGTTGTGAGTAGTTGCTGGAGTTGCTATGTGGTTGCTAGGGTGTTGTGAGTGGTTGCTATGCAGTTGCTAGGGTGTTCTGGGTGAATTCTAGGATTGCCATGCAGTTGCAAGTGTGTTCTGTGTGGTTGCTAGGGTTTGTATATGGTTGTTCTGAGTGGGTTCTAGAGTCACTATTTGGTTGCTAAGGACTTGTTGTGTGATATAAAATAGATATGAAATAGTGGGGTTATTATGTGGTTGCTAATGTGTTCTAAGTGGTTGCTAGAGTTGCTTTTAGGTTGCTAGGATGTTCTGGGTGGATTCTAGGGTTGCTATGCAGTTGGTAGGGTGTTGTGAGTGGTTGTTAGGGTTGCTATGCGGTTGCTAGGGTGTTGTGAGTGACTGTTGGGATGGTTATGAGGTTGCTAGGGTGTTCTGAGAGGGTTCTAGCTCGTGAATCAGTAGATCGTGTACACGAATTCGGTCACTGGTAAGTTCCCTGACTCACTGCACTTTGGGACAGGGATCACTCGAATTCCAGTGACATGATTACGTTCAACGTCAACGGACAACATAGTGGAACGTTATCACTGGAATTAATATACAACAGGCAGGACCTTATTTTTATTCTCTTTAAACACATCATTCTGTTACATGTTCATACAACATTTCAGCCGAATATTCATTATAAATGATAATTAGATGTGTTCATTACCTGTCTAGCGATGTGTGTTTATGTTTAAATATACTAAAATACGGTCCGTCTTTTCAAATCTTCTATTGCGTGTCATATTTATCGCGTTGACTTGTGTGGTTTATGGTTCACGCTTCAGAAATGTCACTTTATTTCCGGTAAGGGAGCATAGTGAGCGCCGATGCTCCCTAGTTTTCGTGGTGCAATGTGGGATTTTTCAGGGAGCGAACGTTCCAGTGCACTGTAAGGATTTCTCGATTGAGACAGCCCTTAACATGGCCGACTCCCTCCATGATCAGTGCCCTTACTACTGAACAAGGGAGTTGATTGAGGTTGTTAAGGTGTTGTGAGTGGCTGATGGGGTTGCTGTGCAGTTGCTAGGGTGTTCTTGGTAGATGCTAGTGTTTGTAAGCAGGGTGTTCTGAGTAGTTGCTCAGGTTTCTGTGTGGTTGCTAGGGCTGCAATGTGGTTGCTAGGTTGTTCTGAGCGGTTGGTTGCTAGGTGGTTTCTTACTGAGTCAAGTGAAAGAAGATTATTTAATTAATTAATGTTAGTTATCAGAAAATGCTGTTAATGATTCTCTTTAAAAAGCATTTTAAAGCCATCAGCCCTGCTCACATCCGCCCACTAACTAGGTCAATGTGTTTTTCTTGCTAATAACAGTCAAAGCGATTAACTACTACAGCTACAGACATGAGAAACAGTCTGAGAAAAGAGGAGAATGGGCATCATAATGGACAATATATGGCTCTTCTTAAACGCCTAAACCCACACAGCTCTCATACATCTGGATAGCGAAGTGTTGTGAAGTTCAGAGATCAAAGCATCTGATTAAGAGTAAATTAGCTCTTGTGTCTGTTATGATTTAAACTAAGCCGATCCAACAAGAGAGAACACAAACAAACATTAAAACAATAATCAAATATCAAATATCTATTCTTATTAGAGCAGTGCAAGTAGTGCAAATTGACCCTTCGCAGGGAGTTTGATTGACAGGCGATCTGACCAATCATAATGCTGAATCTGCCCTTTTGTCCGACAAACAAATCAGAATAGATTAACATGGGTGGACTTGAAAAATGGTGTGTATTGACGTCTTTCTGCGGTTGAAATAAAATACATTCTGATGTTCATTCATATTTATTTCATACTTTAAGTAAATATGAAAAGACGATTGGTTCACATGCCGCTTGAACTGAGGTGCAACAGCGATCTGTCACGACACATTATTAGAGCCACAAAACAGTGAAAAAAAAAACATTTATCGTTTGAATTTCTTAAAAAATGACAAAATTGCAAAGCTGAAACCTTGTTTCATAACTAAAGTAACCTGCTCTATCTTGTCTGTCAGTTTCTTTCCTATTTGCTCCGCAGTCTTTTTTATTGTGAGAGAACATGATATGGCGTGAGAGCGGCATGGCTTGTCGGACATAGCAACAGTAACTAAAGGAGGGCGTTTTTTTTTCGAAGGGTCTGTTTAGAATGGAAGAGGACTGCATACTGCACGGTATACTACTGACTATTCTTTAAAAATATTTCACGTTATGTCGGCACCGATAGGCTTGTGGGCAGCGCACCGAAATGCAGTGCTGTTGCACTACGGGCGTCCCGAGTTCGAGTCCTGACCTGAGGACCTTTCCTGATCTCGCCCCCCTCTTTCTCTCCTACTTCACTTCCTGTCATGTCTGATCTGTCCTGTCATAATAAATGCCAAAAATAAATCTTAAAAAAAAAAATTGTTGGCATCAGATTGTAGTATGCTAAATTGTTGTCACATGAACATTGTGTTTAAGTCAATAAGTAGTGTCAAGATATCATAAGCATTAATATGATAACTATGGTTGTTCACTCAAAAAATGTATACTATTTTTTTTAAGTAAGTGGTTGCAAACAATTTATTTTAGTTACATTTATATAAAAAAAAATGTTGAAAGTAAGTCAACTAAATGTTTTTACTGAAATGTAGTTAAATAAATTGATTGCAACCACTTACCTTAAAAAAAATTAGTAAATTCAATTAATAATTTTTCTCCCAGTGTTCTTTATAATCCAGTTTGTATAAAAGAATCATTTTTGGAAGTATGAACAATAATAAATCAATGAGACTGATTGGTTCATTTAGATTGCATTGTGGGTTTTAGTGATATTCAGAGTTTAGAAAATAAACAAGGTCATCCAAGTTTTGCATGCATAAACATGTAATACATATGCACTGCATACTGCAAAAATAGTGTGTGATGGAATGCTATTCTAAACACATCTGATATCTTTAATAGTTTCTCACACACAAAGTTTCTCTGTCCATGAAACCTCCTGTGAAACAGTCTATTTTCTCACATTTGGTGTGGCACTGACTGATAAGATCGGGACACGAGATGAACTACAGTTGGATATGTGTTCTCTTTCTGTTAGTTTTAATCTTTTATTTCTCTTTATCTCTCTGCCTGTCAACATTTTTCCTTTCACTCTGTGAGTCTGCCTGTGTGCCTACAGGGTTTGAATTGCGCTACCAGATTTTACTACCAGATGGATGGCACTCCAGATATAAATGTACTTCAAAAAGTGAGAAAGACATTTTTGAAACTGTCCTTGCACATATTGCCATTTTAAAGGCAAGATATCTCTGTTTTTACACATATTTGTGTGTGCAACCACATTAGCAAACTTGCTTCAGCATTTTAAATCTTGATTTTTTTTTTGTTGGAAAATCTTGATGTTTAGTCTGATCCGATATCCAGTAATCTGCTTGAATCTAAACGGTTCCTTATGTAATGTAAGCACATCAAAATCTTATTTTCAGGCGGAAGCACTACATGAATGCAGAGAACTGAGACAAACCACAAACAAAAACACTAGTCATGATTTCATGGTTGTTGTTTTTTTTGGCATCATAATAGCTACCATGTTTATTTGAGCACAAACCATAGCAGTGCATTATTTTTTGGACGTATCATGCATGGCAGTACCCTCATAATCCTTGAAGTGTCTTTGAGTAGCCTACATCATGTCCTGTAGCCTACACGGTTTTGCACAGTATGGGGAAAAGTAATGAGAAAGAAAGAGCGATTTCTATCTCTATAAGTCTGAACAATGCAAAGTATGTGAGTGGGAGGATGTTTATGTGTGCTCATCTCCATCTAACCGTTTGGGTGTGTGTGTGTGTGTGTGTGAGTGAGTGAGTGAGTGAATGTTGCTCTATATGAGAGAGATTCAGCGGCTGTGTCAGGCTGTGTGGGTGTCTGTGTGTGGGATGCTCTCTCCGTCAAAGCTAATGTGAAGTGTTCAGAGAGCTCAAGAGAAGCGCATACAGCTTTTAATAAACATAGCTAGCCATATAAATGTCCACTCCCCCATAAACGCCACATTTAAAGCTCTTCTATTCTATTTCAATAGCACCACCCGAATGGCAATTATGTCATTAAGCATCTTGTTTGATCTAAAAACGTCTACGTAAACGTAGTCACGATCTAAAAATCCGGCCACCCGTCTATTTCACCCTTCCAACTCGATTTTCTGCTTTCATCTTTATCTCTGCGTATCTGCGAGAGTTGCAGAAATCGACAAAGGCACGGGGATGTTTCAGCAAATTAATTCGGCTGTTTAATTAGACTGTTTTTGATGAAGCGCTGAGGAGGAGTCTGCAGCTGGTATCTGTCACAGTTACCAGTTACACACACCCTCACTCCCTCCATTACATTCACTCGTTTTCTCTCACCCACAATCCTTCTCATTCGCTCACTCGCTGGAATCCGAGACTTATAACGAGCATTCTGCCTCCAAAGCTAGTTCCTGTGCATTAAGTATTTTAGCATGCTTATATTCTGCTGTTGAAATCACTGTAACAATGAAAGGAACTATTTTAGGTAGGCTACATTTTTGGAATGAACTTAAAATGTACGTTTCACGACTTAAACTGTGCCATTATTATTGCCTATTTAGAAGAAAATGACTTCTTTAGTAGCATTACCTTTAAAAGGGTATTTTAATTTTCAACTCAGTTTAGTTTTGAGAAAGGGGAGCAATCTAGCATGTCCTACAGCACGGAGACATCTAGTTGACGTCTGCATTTACATCTGCAAAACGTATTATTTTGTGTTTTCTCATCTGCAATATGTCTAGGACATTTCCTATTAGATGTCAAATAAACGTCTATTAGATGTCTTTAAGATGTTTATGATTTAGAATGTATGTAAAACTGACATCTAACAGACGTCTGTCAGATGTTTGTACACAGCAGATGCTTTCTAGATCAAGTGATCTTTACAGACATTTTGTGACTCATTTTGTGTTTATAACGCAAAAATACACTCATATTGCAGCCTAACCTACTAAAGCGAAAACGAATGAAACGCTTTGCGGAAAGGCTTTTTAATTAATCTTTTTGATATTAATCAAAACAAAAGTATAGCCTACAGAGGCAAAAAAACTAAAAGTGGCATGCAGTTGTCATGGTGATGACACTAGAGTTGAATATAGTTGTGGAAAGAACTACAAGGCTGTAATTTGTCTAACCTTCCCACAGCCCGTTATTCCACCCGAGATCACGTTTATGTTGTTATACACCCATTTAAATATAATTGGTGATGATAACTGTTATGTTTGTAATGCTAATCCTGTAATAATTAAGTCAGTCAACAAAACAAAGGATTTTATTTTATTCAGCTATTCTAAATGTACACTTAATACGCAAACATTTTTTCATTCATTTGTCGTAGCATAAAAATGTTTCTTTGTTACATTATATTGCAAAACCTTAAAAAAAAAAAAAACAGATTTTTGTGTTCAAAGTTCAAAGTGTTTCTTTATACCTTGACAACATCTTGATGAAATAGCTCACGGAAACATATTTAACGATACAATACAATCCAATGCAACAACCCCCACACAGACAAATAATATGAGAATAAAAACTCAGTGTTTGCAGCAGGTGCAGATGGATATGGAAAGCCAGTAGATCATTAAAGGATTTGAATAAAGCACATGGTGATGTAGGGAATCATGGGAGATTTATATAATTTCAATGAGTCATACAGTGAATCACTGCAAAGAGAGTGAAATAGGAGTGAAAAAAGGGATGAAATGGAAGGAGATAAGAAGGGCCAGGATGTTCAAGGAGACAGAGCGGATGAGGGAAGAGGTTGGCAGCTCGCTTTTTAAAGATCTAGTTTGAGAAATCTGTTTTGTGCAAACAATTAAGAGATGTTTAACTTGATTATAAATACGTGTTATTGCAGAATGCATGCTCATATCCTGTAAATTAAAACCACAAAAAGCCCATAAAGAAGTATTTATCTTAGCATGACAGTCCTTTAACACTGTCAATATGCTAAATACTACATAATATCATAGTAAACTGGTGTTAATTCTAGAGGTTAAATGCCCTGCCCATTGGTTGTTGTGTTGATTGGATGAAGGCAGACTGGATATTTAATTGAAACATATTCATGGATGAATTGTTCATAAGATCAATAACATGCATTTAGAAATAGGTGAATGTTCATGGCAACTTTCACAAAATTAACGTTAAATTAAATAAAAAATTAAATTAAGTTTTTAAAACGAACTGCTGTCTCTTAAGAGTAAACCAAAGCAAAATATTGATGACTCATCATGAACTACACTGATTTTTGTCCAATCAAATGCTCTCTAGAGTGAATATGCCCCTCCCACTAATACTACCTGCCACCAATTAGCAAGTAGCAAACCTTGGTTTGTGATTGTGAAGAAACTTAAGTGTAACCATCTGTTTCAAAAGTAAAAATGCATAACCCAAACCTCGTGTTTAAAAAAAATGGACCCAAACGCAATGTATCTTTAAAATTTTTAGTGACATTAGATCAGGAATATAGCTGAAATGCAGATGCAAAACACTTCTGAAAGTGTCTTGACATGGGTGTTGCACATTAAAGACAGTCAAAAAAAGTATAATATTATTTTTCATATAACACTGGGGTTATTAAAAGTCCACCAGAACCAGAAATAATAGCTATATTTTGATGTACATACTGATAGAACATTTCTGTTTCTGAAAGCATAATCAGCTGTCTGTGTCTGACAGAAAGAAGTTCTAATCTCTCACCTTGTTCAGTCAAGCATGCCAGTCCAGAACTCCCCAGGTTTTGTTAGACATAAATAACACAAAAAGACCAAAAAACGAAAAGTGCAGCTTCAAACATAAATACATTTACTCTGTGTTCGAGCTCAAATTGTCTGTAGTTTAACTAACAGACAGATCTCTGTGGTGGTTGCGGCTCATCAATGGTTGACCATAGTGCTGGAATCAGAGGGATGATGGTGTGAAGGTCATCCTCTTCAGTCCAAGGACCACCAATACTGCTGCCATAGATTGCTGCCACCTTCTCTCAGGGTTTGAAACATGCAGAACAGGTCATTTCTTTATTAGAGTGGAGCTGAGGAGAGATGGTATCTGGAACCACTGATTTCAAGATATCATTCTCACTGGCAATTATGTGTTTCACAAGGAAGTTGGCAGCTTCATTAATGTTGATGTTTTCCTAAAATTTAGAGAAAGAACATACATTAAACATTTTTAAGACAACCAGGTTTTAGATAGTTTGATTTGATCATTTGAAAATGGGACTGTGAACAGTAATGACATTAAAACCCATGAAAATGCTACTAGATGGAACTCTGATTGGACTCTTCATTAAGGATGAATGGATAGAGGTGCTGAAATAAATGAAATAAATAAATCAATCCCTTTGAAACCTCTCCACTGGATTTAATGAGACCGTCCCAATGTACCAACAGTCCATTCTCCCGTTTCCCTCAGCAACTGCTCTGCATGTGAGTGGCAGGTCTAATTAGTATGCAAATATTAATAACTTTCATTCAGAAGCTTTAATCAAGCACTAAAGGCTCTGACAATACAAGTTCTGTCAAAAGATATTTGTTAGACCGCTGTCAGTGGGATAGAAAAGCTATTTTTGTACATATAGGTGGTCCTTGCTAGTGGTGGCTACCATGTTGAGATCACATGACAAACAAAATAATCTTGTAACTCTCCCAACACTTTTAGCTGCGGAACAAATTTATTACATTTGTTAAAGATAGATAGACAATCGGTATCAGTATAAAATCAGTCGTCAGTATAATATCTCAGTCAGTAGGCCTATAAGATCTCTGTTGAATCAGTCAGTGAAAAAAACTTCCAAAGTTGTCAGTAAAAGATGGTAATCCATGACATTTACTATAAATGATTGCTCTATATACCAGGGAATTTACATGCCACTCCAAGGAATACAATAGTGCAGATAAAAAACACAAACAAAACACAGTATTACCTTGATACCATGTATTTTTTATTAGTTTAATGCCCATGGTACATTAATGCACTAATTAGTGAATATACTACAATGTCATATCCAATTACCATGGTATTAGCTGGTATCTGAAACCATCACTATACCATGGTACTATAGGTTTTTTTTGTAGACAGACACAAATATTCTCTGTCATTACTGTTGCTCCGTCTAAAATCATACCGAAATGTTATGCCTTACCTTAGCAGATGTCTCAAACCAGCCCACAAATCCATTCTCCTTGCAGTACTGGTCCATCTTCAGGCTGTTGTTAGTCAGAAAGTCTCTATTTTGGTCGCACTTATTGGCCAGGAGCACTGTGGCGATACTCTGGCCATTTGAAAGTATTAATTTTGAGTCCAGATCCTCCTTCCATTTGGAGACAGCCTCAAACGTGGTGGGTCTGGAAACATCAAAAACAATGAACGCCCCCATGGCCTCTCGGTAATAAACCCGTGTCATGTTCCCGAACCGCTCCTGACCTTCCAGTGCAGATGGAGAGGGAGAAAAAAGGTATAAAACAACTGGGAAAAGCATGACACAACAAGCCAAATGCCACGTCCATTCAAAGGTTAGAGGTTGGATTTTTTTTTCAGAGTTCTTGAAAGAAGTTTCATTTGCTCACCAAAGCTGAATTTGTTTGGTGGAAAACACAATAAATTTAATGTGTTCTTACTAAATTAAAATTTTAAAGGGGTCATATGATGCGATTTCAAGTTTTTTTTTCTCTTTGGAGTGTTACAAGCTGTTTGTGAATAAATAAGATCCCTAAAGTTGCAAAGACTAAAGTCTCAAACCCAAATAGATATTCTTTATAAAAGTTAAGACTGGTCCACGCCCTCCTAAAACACCTCGTTTAAACACGCCCCCACATGTCTACGTCACGATGTGGGAAGATTTGCATGACACCGCCCAAATGTTCACACAAAGAAATAAGGCGTAACTTTATTGTTGCTGCCACCGCCATGTTGTGAAGAGCTGTGTGTTTCGTTGGGAAAGCGAAAATACTTTGTTTGGCCTTCCAAAAGAGGACACGATTAGAAATCAGTGGTTAAGTTGTATTTTCCAGAACAGTTCAACCCAAATATTCAGATGTGTGCAGCGCAATTTATGGAGGACTGTTGCCTTGGAGAGTAGCCTACAATGCCGTGTTCTGACAATTAATACTGACTCACAGCTTGTAAGTACGTTTTCATATTTAAAGGATTTGCCACTGATGATTCAAACGCAAATTTTGAGCAGTGTAGAGTAGCGCTTGTTGTTTGTCATTTCTCCGATCACAAATGCAGACATGGTTTTATGTTTACACGGCGTGATGCAACGCAACGCGTAAAAAGACAGTATAAAGCCCCGTTCACACCAAGAACGATAACTATAAAGATAACGATATTAGCGTCCACAGCAGCGAACGATATCGTCTGTTTATTCTAAGCGCACGATCGTCTGCCGCTTTAAATTCTCGAGGTCGTTACAGCAGGATGGATTCTGATTGACTGTCAATTTTTTATCGTTCATCAGCTGGAGAAAAATTATTTTGAAAGTGATTTCAATGATATCGTTTCTCTTTGTCTTTATCGTTATAGTTATGATTTTTAGAACTAAATCTTTATTGTTATCTTTATAGTTATTGTCCTTGGTGTGAATGGGCCTTAAGTCATTATAATCAGTAATTATGTCCCCACTGGATGCAACAAATGCCTCGTTTATAATGGGTTTGAATGTTTTTGTCTCGTCGCTCTGGGACACGGCATCACAGTATGGTAAGGGGCGTAACATTTCCGTCACAAGCTTGAGGTATACGGGCAATCACAATGCACTGGATTGCTGGCCAATCAGAGCACACCTCGCTTTTCAGACCGATGAGCTTTGTAAAAATCAATGCGTTTCAGAAAGGCGGGACATAGAGGAGAAACAATAATGTACAGTATGTGGAAAATAATGTGTTATTTGAACCTTAAACCGCATAAACACATTTCATTACACCAAATACACAAAATAATGTTCTTTTTAGCAACATCATATGACTCCTTTAATTTCTTGAGAAAGAAAAAAAAGCTTCCCTAAACTTTTGAATGCCAGTGTATGTTGAATGCATAAATTGCTTATACATAGTAAGATATTTTAAGTAACAGCTCAAGGTCTCAAATTCTATGAAAGAGCCTGTGCCAGGCATGATTACATTTAGTATAATGAATCTACTGGTGAAGAACACATGACTCTTTTTTGTGTGCATGCACTTTCCTGCAGTGCGCATCGTTCTGACCAGTATCCACAGCAAAGTTTCCTGTTGTTCTTATTCAATCGAATATACTCGTTACGACTGACTTTTCCAGCTAATGGCACATTCCATCTGTGCGCCTTTCTCTTGTCTGACTCTGAATGCAGCCACTCATCTGGGCTGCCAGCATTATACAACATTCCCTAGGACAGCTGTTTCTCACAGTTTGTTCTGTTATTTGTTCAAAATTAGAATCAGGAGGTGCATGTTGATCTCCGTGGGTCTGACAGCAGTCTGCTTCGCACTTGATGGACCACGAAACAAGAAATGCTGTATTGGTTTTGTTAATCCATATGGCCTTTTGAGATACTGGCACAGGTGTTGTACAATGAAATATGAACAATGAATTATAATGTAAATCATCAGTCTAGTCTAAATATATATCTTGCCTTTGCTTAATATGTTTATGAACAAAATGCAATTTTCAGGTTTGAATAAGAGTTTTTGCTGCTATCGTTGACTGAAATTTGATGAAGCAGTGGGGAATGCCCTTTACAGAAAGTGTTACAGTCACCTAACTTGACAACTTGGCAAAATGTGCCTGCTTTTGATGAAAACTATCACTAACAGGGAAAATGAACTCAGCATGTTTCACTTCATGAAACTGTATGTCAGATGACTTCCTGGGCAGCAATGAGGAGTTTATGATGCCCACTAGGAGTTTATGACTATGTAAGAATGTCTACCGAGTCATGTCAGGATGAGAGTTTAATAAAAAGCCAGTCCTAACGAGGACAGTATAGTAATAATAAAGAACAAACCCTTCAGTTCCTTAGTCCGGTTTAGAATATGAGTGGTTTAATGACTTACTACTGTATAACTGCATTAGGCATCATTCCTCAAAAAATGGTTTGTTTTTGCTAAGTATGCTATTTCATTTATTAAAATTTGCTAAACACTAAAGTACCATTGTTACCACAGTTAGTTACTACAACTAGAGTGTTGCAAACACAATGGCAGAAAGATTTAGCTTCATATACAGCTTGAAGGTGTTTATTATGGTTCGTTCCACAGTAGTAAGCATAGCCTAGAGCCATGTTATTTTGGTGGAAATGAGTTTACCATGGTATATAGGCCTACTTGCGTTTATATATTAAATAAATAGGTAAACATTTTTAAGAACCACATTGGTTTTCCATGTAGCTTATATTTCTCATATGCCTTTTTGTTTTTGGATTGTGCTGTTGTTTCGAGCAGGTGTGCTGTTTTAAAGTGAAATTTACCGTAGCTGAGGACTGAGAACAGTAAGTGCTGGAAATACACTTGCCCGTGGTTTGTTTACAGAGATTTTCCCATAGTTTCATCCGCGTGCTTCGTCTCTCAATCTCGCTCACATGAGAGACCTTTCCGAGCGGGCACGCGAAAAACCAGTTCTCAGCGGCGCGTGCCTGACACGTGAGGAGGACGATAACAGGAACGAGCAACGGTTCTGGTTTGGGAACAGATTTTGTCGCAGAACAAGATCAACTAACATTAAACTTAACAACGTTAAGTCGTAATGGACTAATTTGATATTGGCAAAGAGCTGCTCTTTAAAGTTTCACGGATCTCCACCTTACAAAACCAACCCTTACGAAAATTAACCATGCTTTTACTATAGTAAAAGTGTAGTAACCATGTTTTGGCGAATGATTAACATTTTTATAACCACAGTTTTACTACGAATACCATGGTTAGTGTAGCAAAACCATGGTTACCCTGTTTTTTGGTTTTATTTGTAGTAATCTATGGTTAATTTTCCCTCTAGAAGGGAAATAGCTAATAATTTATCAACGTTACAAAATCCTAATGCTGTATTTTAAAGTTCCTAACTGACAGTCAATAAATAATGTCAGCAAAAGCTTAAAGTTTTTGTTAAAATCTAAACTAACGGGACAGTCACGCAGGGAATTTATGCTTACAATATTAACAATATGTTAACAATATTTGACCTTAAACCTTATAAATTATGCCTTATTAAATAATATTATAAAAAAAAACTTTAAGGTAAGTCAAATTTAAAATGTAGTGATAAACCAATGCAATTCAATTACATTTCTTTTAAAATAGGCCTTCACATTTTTAACCTGTATGGTAAGCTTACAGCCTATTCCATTAAAATGACCAATATTTTTACAGTGTACGTTTTAAGTGTAAGGCTTTGACACACTGCTATAGCCTACTTTCGCTTACCTGCGATGTCCCACAGCTGCAGGCGGACCGTCTCTGAGTCCCAGTTGAGAACTTTGAGCGCAAAATCCACCCCGATGGTCGCTCTGTAGTTAGTGGAGTACGTCTGATGCACATACCGTTTGATGATGCTGGTCTTCCCTACTCCCAAATCACCGATGACAAGGATTTTGTACAAATGCTCTTTCCGATTGCTATGCATCGCTGAGGACATTTGTGTGTCCAGTGTTTATCACACTAACTAGTCATCTGTCATTGAACTTAAACTGGCACCGCCCAGGGCGTGGGGAAACTTGTGACCAGCTGTCAGACAAACTCTGTTTGCTCATGTGCACTAAATATACTGCCATTCAGAGTCTATCTATCTATCTATCTGTCTGTCTGTCTGACATTCTATCTATCTGTCTGACATTCTATCTATCTGTCTGACATTTTATCTATTTATCTGTCTGTCTGACATTCTATCTATCTATCTGTCTGACATTCTATCTATCTGACATTCTATCTATTTATCTGTCTGTCTGACATTCGATCTATCTATCTATCTATCTGTCTGACATTCTATCTATCTGTCATTCTATCTATTTATCTGTCTGTCTGACATTCGATCTATCTATCTATCTATCTGTCTGACATTCTATCTATCTGTCATTCTATCTATTTATCTGTCTGTCTGACATTCGATCTATCTATCTATCTATCTGTCTGACATTCTATCTATCTGTCATTCTATCTATTTATCTGTCTGTCTGACATTCGATCTATCTATCTATCTATCTGTCTGACATTCTATCTATCTGTCATTCTATCTATTTATCTGTCTGTCTGACATTCGATCTATCTATCTATCTATCTGTCTGACATTCTATCTATCTGTCATTCTATCTATTTATCTGTCTGTCTGACATTCGATCTATCTATCTATCTATCTGTCTGACATTCTATCTATCTGTCATTCTATCTATTTATCTGTCTGTCTGACATTCGATCTATCTATCTATCTATCTGTCTGACATTCTATCTATCTGTCATTCTATCTATTTATCTGTCTGTCTGACATTCGATCTATCTATCTATCTATCTGTCTGACATTCTATCTATCTGTCATTCTATCTATTTATCTGTCTGTCTGACATTCGATCTATCTATCTATCTATCTGTCTGACATTCTATCTATCTGTCATTCTATCTATTTATCTGTCTGTCTGACATTCGATCTATCTATCTATCTATCTGTCTGACATTCTATCTATCTGTCATTCTATCTATTTATCTGTCTGTCTGACATTCGATCTATCTATCTATCTATCTGTCTGACATTCTATCTATCTGTCATTCTATCTATTTATCTGTCTGTCTGACATTCGATCTATCTATCTATCTATCTGTCTGACATTCTATCTATCTGTCATTCTATCTATTTATCTGTCTGTCTGACATTCGATCTATCTATCTATCTATCTGTCTGACATTCTATCTATCTGTCATTCTATCTATTTATCTGTCTGTCTGACATTCGATCTATCTATCTATCTATCTGTCTGACATTCTATCTATCTGTCATTCTATCTATTTATCTGTCTGTCTGACATTCGATCTATCTATCTATCTATCTGTCTGACATTCTATCTATCTGTCATTCTATCTATTTATCTGTCTGTCTGACATTCGATCTATCTATCTATCTATCTGTCTGACATTCTATCTATCTGTCATTCTATCTATTTATCTGTCTGTCTGACATTCGATCTATCTATCTATCTATCTGTCTGTCTGTCTGACATTCTATCTATCTATCTATCTATCCGTCCGTCCGTCCGTCCTTCTGCCATGTGCACATACTCTAACATAAAGAGAGAGAGAAGTACATAAAGGAAGAGACTAAAGAGGGGGTGGAACTGCATTCCATCATCATCATCATGGAAACTGTGAAAATAACACAACCACACAAACTCCAGTCATGGTGCATAGCATCTCCAAAGACTTCATTTTGTGATTATACTGTATGTATCCACATTGAAAAAAAAAAAAATATATATATATATATAATGATTAAAGAAAAAAACATTTGTAATTGAGTCCCCTTTAATAACACTCAGGTAAAACCAATATTTTTACACGCATCGAAGAGAATTAAAAAAGGCTTATCCACACCATAACTGAAACCTCGAAGTAACAGAAATATTGCAAGCTACATTCGTCCCACTGTCACAAAGCTTAATCTACTGTGACCATCATATTGAATCAGCACAAATAGTTAGTAGAAAAATACATCACACACACACAAGGCTGAAACCTACACTCTATGAATGTCTTGTCAGAAAAGGCAGAGAGCGAAAAATGCAAAAGACTTACAAAATGTACAAAAGTTCTCAAAAGAACATTAAGCACTTATTTCAGCTAATGGCACTGCTTTGCATGCAAACATGTGACCTTAGTACATTACACCTATTCAAGAAGAATATTGCACATTGATTTAATTTAAATTTTTATGAAGAAAGTTCATAAAGTTCATACAAAAATCATATCTTTAATTGGAGACTTTCATGTGGTTTATAGGCTTTGTCAATGAAAACTGTAATGCCCTGTGTGTAAGAATCATGTCCACAGTGTAATAAGAATGGGAATTTAGTTTTTGGCTCATCTACTGTATGTATGGATTTGGAACAAAAGCCTGAGTGGATTAAGAAAGGAAATAATTTGCAAATGGAATTATTATATTTTTGGAATAGGCCCTGCATTCACATATATTGCTTTATGTATAAATAATCTGTTAACTTACATAACTATTCAAATGTTTGGGGTCAGTAATTTTTTTTACATTTTTAAAAAAATGTTTTAGAAAGAAGTCCCTTATGCTCACCAAGGCTGCATTTATTTGATAAAAATACATTAAAACAGAAACACTGAAATATTATTACTGAATAAAAGTGCTAATTTCTTTCAAAAAATCTTGCTCACCCCAAACATTTAAGTGGTAGTGTAAATAGTTGAGTTTTCTTGAATCTCCCATTAGTTTGTATCATTTTCTCAAATCCCATCTTTCAAATTAAAGTTAAAGATTTATTATTAAATACCTCAAGTAATACTGGGACATGTTCATATAAATAAATCCAGTCATCTGAAAGACATATTATCTATATTAAAGTGTTAGATTGGTTCAATATCTAAATAAACCTGCCCTTACAACCCCTTCTATTTGATTTATTATGAAAAATATAATCATAAATATTATTTTATATGAAGTTATATGAAGTGGCAGAACATGCAACCTCTAAACTAGGAAATAACAAAAATGACCAATATTTAAACAAACTACTTTGAGCTCAAAGGCTTCATTTGGTCCTACATTCAACCGTTTGCGCTTCCGTTGTACGTGAAGAACCGTGCAAGACGTTCAGGCATCTTGCTGACAGGCAAAAAGAGAGATAAAAAAGACCGCCTGGAGCAGGAGTTTTGTCATTTTTCCCACCTGTGTAGATTGACGTCGTTGGAATGTTATTAAGTAGCTGTAAAGCCATGAAAACTTGCAGTACACAAACTGACCAACATCAGTAACTTCTTGCCAAGAAGGACCATAAACTTGTCAGAGCGCTCTAGTGCACAAGAGCATATCAAGTACATCCTTAATTATCTGAAAAGCAGTTTGGTGAAGTGCCTTCCCCTTCGCAGATTGTGATTTTGAGGACGGGCTGGATTCTAAGCACCATAAAACGTCCTCGGCGAGTGCTTCTATATTAAGAGTTTACACTCCTTGACATTTACAGCTGGGTTTTACAATCTAAGCAGATGCAGGATCTCAGTAGCTGCCTCTCAGTCTCCTTCCTGCGCTCCGAATAATCTCTCAGAGCGAAGAGGAGCTCTGGCTGTAGTGGCGAAGCATCAGCTGGTCGTATATCGGGGAGCAGGGCTCACACAATGGCAGCTCCGAGGCTGGCGATGTGGGAGATTCGCTGATCGAGTCCACGGAGGAGTCTCTAAACGGTGAAGGTGGTGTCAAGACGCCCAGGTCCTCAAAATCAGTGGTCCTAACCACACACGAAGAGTCGTAGGTGCTGTCAAAAAGGCTGGCAGGTGAAGCCCGGCTACTCCCACCGGCGATGATGCCCCCAGCGATGCCGACCGCGGAGCGAGGGTTGGTGTTCGCTGTGGCCACCACGTCTGCGTAGGTGGTGACGGTGGTTGGATGCGGCCTTTCTTGCGGGTGGAGATGGAAAGTAGGGGAGCAGGGTCTGGGGACCGGGGCGGTGGCGGCGTTTACGCCTGTTCCCGGCGGTGAACCGGGCAGCATCATGCTGTTGAGCTCACTGATGTTGGCCGTGAATCGACTGACTACACAGCTGATCTGATCCATGATGCACGTCTGGGACGGGGCGCCATGCTGCAGGCGCTCCGTCAGGTATGAGGGTATGGCCACCACTGCTGCACGCTCTACATCTCGCTCTTCCATTTCCCGCCTCTGCATCGAAGGCCGCTGACAAACGGTCGGCAGCGGGGAAGGGGTCAGGGGGCAGTAGGTTACAGGGTAGCGCTGGTTTTTCTGAGACCCATCGTATGCCAGCTTCACCCCGGGGTCTGGAGGCCGATCACAGCCCTTTGAGAAGGGCTTGATAATGGCCGTCTGGTTGGCCTCTTCTTTTTTCTTAATGTGGATTGAGATCCGCTTCCACAGGTTTGGCCTGTAACTTCTCTCGTTCTGTGCCCAGGTCACTGTTTTGCCGTTGGAGCTGTTGAAAGAAAACAGCAATGTGCATTTGATTAATTATTCATAAATACACGTTTAAACTCCATAAACATGTCTATTTTTCCAAATGTACAAATTATTGATAAATGTTAAAAATGTTTATATAAAAAAGTTATATAAAATTTATATTTTTATTAGTATTTTAATATTTAGTATTTTATAAAATATTCTATATACTATACTATATATTTATTTATTGACACACACACGCACTCAGATATATAATACTAAAACAACTTGACAGTTAATCAGTATTTTTATTTGTATTATAGGACTTTATATATATAACTAACATGTAATTTTTGTTAAAATGCTACAAAAATGTAACATAATTAACAGAGAAATGTATTTCTATATTAAAATATTATATATTTATTGATTGACTTTAACATTTACCAAAAATGTATATATTTTTATATTAATTGTTAATTATGCTAAGTAACTTTATATATTTATATATATATATATATATATATATATATAAAAACAAATTAGTTAACAATCACCAACATGTCAATGAAAAATAAATTGAGAAACTGAGCTGATATGGCTACTAATAATAATCCCTAAAAGATATAGGAGATAAAGTGGAAAAAATAAGAGCAAATTGTTCATTGATTGCAAAACACCATTTAGATACCCACATAACAACACAGTGTTTTATGTAACAATAAGAATGAATAGAGGGTTTTGTGCCTCCGTGTGATGATAATAAGTTACTTGATTGTCATGGAAATTATGTTAAAGGACATGCTAGGATATATCCATTGAAAAACTATCTGCCTTTAAAACACCGACATTTAGACTACATTTATGGACTTTAGTATGGATTTATTCAGGCCACAGAATCACCTTTTTTAAAACAGGGAGGAGAGACCGTCCTCACAATGCTGCTACACTCTTGCTAATGTGTAATACTACAGCTTAAAGGCAAGAGAGAATAGATCCTGCTATTAGTCATTCCAATCCATCCATTCCAAGCACAATTAGCACCCTCAAGTCAGACAGGAAATCTCTAACTTCACTTCTCCTAATGCACCTGGGGACTCATCGACCCAAATGTGCGTAACTCCGGAGTTGCTCCAGCCAGGAATGATTCACAGGCATACAGGGTAATTGGTTGGGGCTCTTTTTTCTCTTTTGAGGGGAATACTGGCGTTTTTTTATGTGCTCTAAAATATACTCAGTTGGGGAGTTGATTCATTTTCAGTCTAAACTCATTTTCATCCTCAAAAGCAAACCTTTGGCAGGCATTACTGAGATAAACCGATTTAATGTGAGCTTTATTTATTTATATATTTATTTTTCAGAAGCGGCTTCTGCAACTGAGAGCAGTGACTGCACATCATCTTCTTATAAAGAAGTAAAAATAAGGATTTTCAAAACTGACATGAAAAAGAATTGACATGTCATGCCTCATTATCCTTAAATTCATTCAGTGTGAATCCAATTAAACCACAGATTTTAAAAGAACAATACAGAAAAAGTAAGAAAAATTCCCAACCTTAGAGAGCTGAATTCTGAAATTATGACCAAACATTTATTGTACAGGGTTATCATTGACTAAAACTTTGAAAAAAGCTGAAAAAAATTAATGTGAAAATATTATAACTATTATAATATTAATAAACAAATATTAAATAAAATGTTATATATTTATATTATATATTATACATAATAAAATATTAATAAATAAATAATAATAAAAAATATTAGATGAAATAAACTAACTAAAATACAAATGAATTACCCCTTAATAGTAATATTAAAAAAGAAAAACAAATTAAATTGACAAATGTACATAACAAACTAACTGAAAACGATAATTACAATTAAAACTGAAAATATAAAAAAACTATATTAAACTGTAATAGTATATAAAAATACTAAAATATAAATAAATTAAAATAACACTGGCCTCATACTGACCTGACAGTGTCTGTGCCAGAGCCTCGTCGTCTGAACAGGTTAGCCAAGCTGCTAGACCGGCTAGCGGCCGAGGCAGCTTTCCCATCGCCCACGTGCATCCTCACAACCGTCGACGTGGTGAAAGCACTGCGTACGTTCCTCTCAGGTTTGGCCAACATGATGTAGACTTTGGGCACAAACATGCAGCACAGCGCAGTGGTAGCGCTGAGGCTAACGGAGAAACACATGGTGATTATCTTGTAGTTTGACCCGAAATAAATTGGCACGAAAGCCAGCCAGATAATACAGGTGGTGTACATGGTGAACGCGATGTATTTGGCCTCGTTGAAATTGGCGGGGACGTTGCGGGTCTTAAAGGCGTAGAAGGTGCAGCTGAGGATGAGCAGCCCATTGTAGCCCAACGGCGCCACCACTCCGAGCGTGGTGGTGTTGCAGATGAGGTGCACCTCGCGTATGGACGGATAGTCGTAGATCACTTGCGGAGGTTCCATGATGAAGAGCGCCACGATGATGCCCAGCTGAATCAGGATCAGGATGAAGGCGATGACCAGCTGGGCGCAGGCGCTCATGAAACGCGGTTTCTTGGTGCAGATCTTCTTCTTGCTGCCTGCAAGGATGCGAGCGATGCGGTTGGTCTTGGTGACTAGGGCTGAGTAGCTCATGGCTGGCGAGAGCCCGATTCCCAACCTCTGCAAGTAACAGTAGGCCACATGTGGTTTGGCGATGAGGCAGAACGTACACAGGTACCCCAAACAGATGCCAGCCAGGATGATGAAGCACAGCTCCCTGCTGGAGGACTTCACCACTGGTGTATCGTGGAACCTGATGAAGACTAAAGTGACGAAGATGGTGGCGAGCAGGCCAAGGCAGGCGAAGACCACGGCGGCGATTGGCTCAGGATCTCCCCACAGAAGGTACTGCACCGGGATTGGCTCACAGCCTGAGGGACATGAATTTGAGACGTTAATGTAATTAGTAGGGCTGATTTAACATGTTAACTGGAAAAAAAATGCATTAAAAGTACTTTGGAAATGAAATAGGTTACAGATTACAAGCTACCCTATTTAAAATGTAATAAGTAGTGTAACTATTTCAATTACTTTATTAAAGTAACTAATTAAATTTGATTACTTTTCTAAATTTCTCACAAATGTTTTTAACTGTTAAAGGCCCGTTCACACCAAGGATGATAACGATAAAGATATAGTTCTAAAAATCGTTCTCAATATTAAAGAATAGAAGAGTCCACACCATAGCTATACAGATAAAGGCACAGAGAAACTATTTCATTGGAATCACTTTCAGAACGATTTTTTTCCAGCTGATGAACGATAAAAACACTGACACCCAATCAGAATCAATCCTGCTATAATGAGCTCCAGAATTTAAAACGGCAGATGAGTGTGCGCTGAGAATAAACAAACGATATCGCTCGCTGGTGTGGACGCTAATATTGTTATCTTTATAGTTATTGTTCTTGGTGTGAACGGGACTTTAGTCGTTTGGAAACATTTAAAGCAGGCAGGGTTAACCTTACAGTAGTACTCAACACTGATTACTGTCAGACTTTCAAAATCCTTCTTCACTAGAATTAATATTATAATAATTTAATTTCAAAGCACAGCCACCACAAAATTATACTTTAGCGCCTCTTTTTACTTTGAGATTGTTCTGAGGTTAAATACAGATTGAAAAACATAACAAGAAAACTTTGCATAGCTATGACAGGAAACACTGACATCTAATAATGCCTTGAAAAAAAAGTTATGAGAGTCATTGCATAAGTATGTGTCCTATTCTGTCCTACACTTCTGAAACATTGGTGTCTCATATTTTAAAGCAGTCAATGCAATTTGGGAAAGAAATCAATCATATCTGTATGTGTGTGAAAATATTCAGTTGTGACCCCCTTTGCAAGTAACTGTAATTTAACTCAGTAACTATAACAGATTACAGTTACATTTGTTTTGGGTAACACTTTATTTTAAAGTGCCCTTGTTACATGTTACATGTACTTACTATTATAATAACAATTAATTATGCATAATTACATGCAAGTAACCCTAAGCCAAACCCTAATCCTAACCCTAACCATGTAATAAATACATGTCGTTAATTAATATTACTTGGTACTTAAATATATAATTACAATGTAACAAGGACACCTTAAAATGAAATGTAACATTATTTTGTAATTAAATTAGCAGTATTTCCAACCAAAGCCACAGCAGAACTGTTTTGCATTTCTTAAGCAACACACAGTGGTGTTTCGATACTGAATGAGTCCATGTTTTTGAACTAATCGAGTAAGCCAATGATTCATTGACTCATTCATAAAGACAGTCACTTGCTTAGTTTAGAACAAATCAGTTGAATTAATGACTGAATGACTCACTCATTAAGAAATAACCTACTGGTGGTTTTAGTTTCTGATTGGGAGTATCATTTAATTTATTTTAATAATGTCATTTTAATAATCTCATCATATTTCAATATTTAAAACCATTTATTATCATTATTTATGCAATGTTGAATATTGTATTTGGTCACACTTTATTGTAAGGTCCAATTCTCTATGACTTCTACCTCAATAAATCCTTATTTGCTGCTTATTAATAATTAGTAAAGTAGTTGTTAAGTTTAGGTATTGGGTATTAGGTTAAGGATGTAGAATATGATCATGCAGAATATGTGCTTTATAAGTATTAATAAACAGCCAATATGTTAATAAGAGGCACGCTAATAAGCAGCTGGTTAAAAGTGAGAATTGGTCCCTATACTAAAGTGTTACCTTTTATTTTTGTAAAATATTTCTTTCTAAATCTACTTTGTGTAATGTCTATTCAATGCTTTTCTCATCTAACACAATAATGACTTTAAATTATCTTTTTGGGAGGAAATTCTCAATCATATTTGATGTACGATTAATTTTCAATGAATTACATTAATCATTTAATTAATTAGATTAAAATGTTTAATCACTCAACAGCCCTAGAAATAAGGCATTACTACGAGTTGCCCCTGGAACTTCAAATAAAATGTTTCCACTTCAGGGGTTCTAATTATACTGCATAAAGATCTATGTGCAACGCAAACACTAATTTAGCTAGTCGGTATAGGGCTTATGTCTATGATTATTTAGAATCACAGATGTGTGGCATTAAAACTGTACAGAGAACATCCATCATTATGCAGATAACACAGTAAAACTGGTGGCTGAATTACCGTGCAACTTTATAAACCCAAAACATGCGCAAAAATAAACAAAACCATCCATTCAACCAAGCCATGTATTATGCATTAGAGACTGACAAACAAGAGCTGATATATTTAGCATGTGCGATTTGCATCAACAAACAGTGAATGAGGATGAAACTGAGTCTTGGTTTGGATAGCTTTTAATGAGGTTGGTCAAATGACACTGGAGGTTTGGTTTATTTTTACAGGTCAGATTCACAAACCAGCAACACCAAAAGCTACTCTGACGGTTCTGATTATCAAAGGCTTTTGTGAAAGTGCCTTTAGGGCAAGTGGGCGTACTCGGCAGCCATATTTGTAATGCCTCTGGGCAGCTATTTTTAGTCATGCTCTAAAATCTGTAAATGTTTGTCAAAATTACACTTCTATAATATGTTTCAATCAGGAATAAAATATGATACCAGCTGCACCACAAGTTGTGCTTCTTAAGCACTAAAAACAGCATTTTTGAGACTGGTCCAGCAAAAAAAACAGGCATTAATGCTCATATTTGAGTATAAACACGAACACTTTACAGTAAGGTTAAATTCATTAACATTAGCTTGAATCAGCATAATTAGTTTGAATTAAAAGAATTATGAACCATGCACTCACAATGACCAACCATTTTTACAACATTTATTAGATCAGGGATTCCCAAGTTTTTTGTCAGCTGAACCCCTTCAAAATGTTCTTGAAAATATTTTGAAATACTTACAAATACTTGATATTTTAAGTAAACATTTCAGTAATGTAACAACAAATTTGCAAGTTCAGTTCTCTGATGTAGGTTAATGGTCATATGACATGCAGGTAAACAATTTTCATTTATTTATTTATTGATAGAAAGTGTTTTTTTTATTTTTAATTAATTATTTTATTATTTAATTAACTACCACATTTTCATCAAACCCCCTTTTTCGAAACCAAGATTAACACAACATTAATGTTAAATTATGAATGCACTATTGTTTATTATTAATTCACGTTCATTTATTTACTAATGTTAATTTATACAATTCAGAATGTTTAAACTATCTTAGCATATGTAGAAATGAACATTCACCAAGACCAATAAATGTGTTTATTAATTACTAAAATAGCTCATTGTTACGTCATGATATCTAATGCATTAACTAATGGTAAAGTATTGGAGATTATTATGAAGTGCTACTGTTTACTCTTAAATATTAGTATTACCATATATGGACATTTGCTGAACTAGCCTGAAAAATACATTTTTTTTTTTAGAGTTGAGCTTAAAAAAAAGTAATTGGATGTTTTAAAAGTAATTTTAACATTTTAATTTCTCTGTTATAGAGTCTTTGTCTTTGTACAGTGAATAAATGCTGTAAACACTAGTATAAAATCCAAAAACAACTAAATTAAAAAAGAACGGCAGGTACTCAAACTCAAAACCACCTGCTACTAAATGTCGAAAATTGGCATTAAGGCTCTTGCATGAACAGCAGAGCGGCCTCGGCTCTCAGTAATGTACTACATGCTGAGAGACTGCTGCTTCAGGGCTTACGCTTGACAGACATTCTCGAACATTCTGATGGGGACCCCCGCCAAGTTCAAATCTCTGTTTTTGGCATTAAGTTGCCATGGTCCAGATTCTCAAATAACGCTCTAAGAGATAAATGGATCTCAAATGTCTGAGCGTACTGGTGTCGGAGCAACTCTTTCTCTATGAGATGGTGTAGTGAAAACAAACAACAGAACAAACAATATATTGAGTTCTAAAGACACTTTTGTAATATCTATTTAGTGCTTTCATCTGCCACAGTAAAGCCTTTATCTACATTATATTTTTGTTGATTGATATTCATTATTAGATAGATTAATAAAAGGACGGATGGACAAGTAGATGAAGTAGTGGAAGGACAAATGGAAGTATAATGGATGAAAAGATTGACAGATAGATGATGTATATATAAATGAATAGATTAAATTATGGAATGAAAGACGGATGGATGGATGGATGAAAAACAGACAAAGTACTGGAAGGATGGATGGATGGATGGACGAATAGATTAAGTAGTGGAAGGACAAATGAATGGATGGATGGTGATGAAAGATGAATGAATAGATGAATTGATGGACTGAAAGATTTGGATGTATGGATGAATGGATGAATAGATAGATAGTGGAAAGACAAATGAATGTATAATGGATGAAAAGATTGACAGATAGATGATGTATATATATATGAATGAATAGATTAAATTATGTAATGAAAGATTAATGGATGGATGTATGGATGAAAAACAGACAAAGTACTGGAAGGATGGATGGATGGACGAATAGATGAAGTAGTGGAAGGACAAATGGATGGATGGAGGGAGGGAAGTATGTATGACTGGATGGATGGTGATGGATAGATGAATGAATAGATGAACTGATGGAATGAAAGATTTGGATGTATGGATGAATGGATGGATAGATAGTGGAAAGACAAATGGATGAATATATTGACAGATTGATGGATGGATGATGAATAGATGAATTAATGGAATGAAAGCTTGATGTATATATCTTTGGTGGGGAGGGGGCGTGGTCCATGAGAAATAGTCCTGCCACCACAGCTGGAAAAAAATCCTAGGAAACATCAATCCATATAGATAGTCTTCACTGTACATAGGCTGCTGTCCCTTTAAGACCTCATTCATGGATCTAATATACTGTTACACATGGCTCTACCTGTTTTTATAGTATATGGAGGTGCTGCCAAAACTCAGGGAACCAGGGGTTCCGGAGGTTCGTGTCTGGCTGCAGGTTCAGGTAGTAATCATCAAACCACGTGACATAAGCAGACTGCAGCTTGATAGTGATTCCCCCTGCTGCCTCCCTCTGGAAGCCGTCAGTGACATCATAGCGGTCCGCCCAACCATCGCTGCAAAGTGTACATGAGACAAGTGAGTAATGAATGGGTACGCTTACTTTTCTTTTTAGGAGCGCTTGTCCTCCTAATTTAAAACATTTAGGAGCATGATCAATAATAAAAAATTCTGATAAAAAATGATCCTTCCTTATACGAAGTGACATTTGACTCCTTAAAGGTACTGTATGTAAGTTTTTGACTTTACTAAAGCATAAAAATACCAAATGGGTTTTATATAGAACAAACCCCCTTGAGAGACAGTCATGGAGCCTCCCGGTCCAAACTGACCCACATAACAGGCAAAGCCCAGTAGTTATGACCAGGTTACTCTATGAATTAGGTCTTGAGGACACAGCTGGCCAGTATTTCATAGTGACTCATAATAAACCTCTCCATGAGATATATGTGCTCCAAATCTTCGCCTGCGCTCGTTCCTGTTGGTGTCGTCAATCTGGCAACCTGCGTGTGCATCAATTCTGAGGAGGAGGGGTCGGGTGAAAAAAACCCTCTCCAATATTTTGAATTTGGACTGCAATACCTAGTTCAACCACTAGGTCAATCCTTCATACAGCATCTTTAAAGTGACTTACAGGGGTATTTTCTTTTTACCTTTGAAATGGCATCATTTTCATCTGTCAAATTAAAAAATGTATGTTTATAAGCTTTTTACAATTTCTATTTAAAACAATATAATAATAAGTAGAATAAGACAAATAAGTTACCAATCATATGAAATTAGTATTAATTCAAATGTAATTTGTACTACAGAGGGTGCACAGAAGAACACAAAAGTGGCTTGTTGTAGGTACATTTTCAGACGTTTAATGAGGCTCAGAGGTGGCAGGAGTGGCATGAGTGCAATTAAATTCATACATTCATGTGGAGATTAATGTTTTAAATATACAATTTTGAATACAGAAATATTAAATTATTTAAATAACTGAAATTATACGCAAAAATGAAACGAAATCCGCCAGCAGGTGGCGGCAAGTTACTGATTTTATCACTGAATCATTCATTCAACTGATTCGTTCAAACTGCTGATTCATTCAGGAACGAAGCAAGTGACTGTCTTTATGAATGGGTAATCACGAATCACTGACTCAAAAACGCACTTTCATTGAATGAATGAAACTCAGCTGTGTTTGCTTTTAGAGATGCCCAGCGGCTGAGCTGTTACTATATTTGGAACTATTTTCGTTGAAGAAATAGAGCAAAATCAGGCAGTACTTGTTTATTGAACTGTTGTATTAAATCAATATCACATTTGCAAACTCCCTTAATAACTATTAAAAGTTGTCACTCTCCTTATCGTGATCCATGGGCACACAGAAAATGAGAGTGCGCGAGTTGTTAAGACTCAAAAGCACGTGCAAATTATATGTTCCGTCATCTGTCATCGCGTTATAAGCGCGGAACCTGCGGGAATAAGACAAAGTCCCTTTAAGGGTATTCTATAGTCTCTGAAATGAGTAGAATTGTTATTAATAGCCGCAATCCTGCGCCGAAATTCAAGTTCTGCTCTGTGTTCTCTGCTAATAACCAGACTGTGAATGATGCGAGTGGCATCACTATGTTGTCACTGAGAAGCTGCAGAATGATTTTTGGTGTGCCGGCAGAACAACAACAACAATGTGCTACATGTTTCTTTTCCCCTAATTTTTTTCCAATTGACAGAAATCCGTTGTAGACTTGCTGCAATTAATGGAAATCCGTCGTAGCGATGGAGAACTTGAATCCCTGCATATATTAAGAAGGATGTATGAATTGATGAAAGGACAGATAGATGTATGGTTGGATGGATAAAGATAGATAAACAGATGAATAGAGGGATTGATGGACAGACGAATGGATGGATGAATTGATGAAAAGCCAGACATTCAGATAAACTGTCCCAAACTCATGTAAGTTGTGGTGAGTTCATGTGAGAACATCTTCCACTCACTGGTGCAGGTTTTGTTGTATTTGGCGCTCTCTTGAGGAAGTCCCTTCAGCCGGCACTGGAAGCGGTGCTGCCAAAACTCAGGGAACCAGGGGTTCCGGAGGTTCGTGTCCGGCTGCAGGTTCAGGTAGTAATCATCAAACCACGTGACATAAGCAGACTGCAGCTTGATAGTGATTCCCCCCGCTGCCTCCCTCTGGAAGCCGTCAGTGACATCATAGCGGTCCGCCCAACCATCGCTGCAAAGTGTACATGAGACAAGTGAGTAACGAATGGCTTTTATATAGAACAAACCCCCTTGAGAGACAGTCATGGAGCCTCCCGGTCCAAACTGACCCACATAACAGGCAAAGCCCAGTAGTTATGACCAGGTTACTCTATGAATTAGGTCTTGAGGACACAGCTGACCAGTATTTCATAGTGACTCATAATAAACCTCTCCATGAGATATATGTGCTCCAAATCTTCGCTATTAAGCATCAAAGGGATCTTTGAATGACAACAGATGAATCTTACCTTCTCCTTCCTCCTTTTTCATATAAACACAAGAAAAATAAACTACACTTTTCAGCGTCCACTCCATCTATATGTTCTCGAACACTTCCTAAACTCATAGCGCTAAATGTTATACAACTCAGCAGTGTGTGGGAGGTATCATTTTTGTTCTCATGGTAGGTAAGGAGAGGCTTTCATAACTTGTCCTTGGAGGCAAAAGCAATGGGAGGGAAGCATAGAGGAGCATGTTAGTAGCAGCTTGAATCATCTCATGGAAAAGAGCTGAACAGCTCAGTAAACCCACACACTGACCTCAGCAGGTCAGCCTCCCTCTGCCCACTGCCGCTGCAGGAAAACTTAAAAAAAGACAACAAAAATGCCAAAGCAAAGGCACCGCTGCCTTTACAAAGATGTCTGACAGCATTTTAGAGCATACTGCAAAATTAGGGCTGGGTGAATATTTGCTATATGCATTTGATATGTTGATATTTACCAACAAGTAGGACCATTCTCGCTTGTTCTTTGTGCTATGAGAGCACTAAAAGAGAGATATTTTAACAGTACATCTTATTTAAACCTCAGTAGGAAATGTGCAGATTGAATTTGATTAATTTTCAGTCATCTTTTGAACTGTTAGTTTTAATGAATCAGTTCA
>NW_015505772.1:2297-3112 GCF_001515645.1 Sinocyclocheilus grahami | reverse complement strand
AAAAAAATACCATATATATTTTTAAATGTATTGTAGATATATTTTAAAAATTATATAGAAATGGCCTTTTTTGTTTTTGCAAATGTACATTTTACATAAATATATTTTCCATATGCTTTAGTTACGCATATTTACTCCTATATTTGTTGGACATTTTTTAAAATATATTTTTAATATTATTTTTATATATATTGTCCAAATAAAAAAAAACTGCATTTACCAAAAATGTTTAATACTGGTAAATTAATATTAATATTTGAATTTTGGAAATGTATTTTCATGCCCCTTGAAATACATTTTGTAATATATTTTGGCATAACAAACAAAATCTATTTTTAATAAGAAGATTACACTGGTTATAACACATTTAGTATATATTTTAAATATATTTTGGTAATAATATATTGGTCATTTTTAAACAAATTTTTCAATGAATTAATGCTAAATAAAGCAAACATGCATGCACACCAAATCAGAACGCAACCAATATACCAAAGAAAGCACATTTAGTTTTTTTGTTATCGTCTTGAGACACTTTATCAATTTTGTAGCCACATAGAGATCAATAAACTGGAACAGAGACACAGTGGCCATATTCTCACTGAACCAAAGAAAAAAACTCAACATTCGCTACCTATCCTGGAGCTGGTGTCTGACACCTCATCAAACACCCACACACAAACTTGGTCATCCACTCATGCACACGCAAACACACCTCACCCACGCACACACACTGGCACCCCCATAAACATGGCATCTTCTCTCAGCACCCAGGCTGTGTGGAATGCCCAGAGGCCCAGAATAAAGACCATGAC
>NW_015505772.1:0-1298 GCF_001515645.1 Sinocyclocheilus grahami | reverse complement strand
AATCAAGCCTAGAAAAAAAAACAGTCAACCACCCCTTTAAAAAAAGTTTTGAAATGTTATTGGTGATTTTTTTTTATTGAATATTATAAATAAACAGACAAATAAACAAATAAATAATGATGCTCATCATGCTTTATATACAAAAAAATAAAAATTTGTCTGTGGACGTTTCACGTTTTGGAATGTACACGAATTACAGTTTTAATCTGTTAACAATTAACCGACAGAGAAATAACACATGCACGTTTATGTGGGAATCTGCTATATTAAGGACAGAAAATAATATCAGATTTATGCCAACAAATGCTATCTATTTGGCATATGTTTCAAAATATTTTGTTGAATAAAACCACTTAATTTACATGTTACCATTTTTAGGTTGCAATTGATATATTAGCAATTGTATTTTTTCCTCTCATTCCCATTTAGCAGAAGGTGAAGTCAATTTATTGTAAGCTCAAAGGTGAAGCGTGCACTTCTCCCAAACACTCCCAACAGCAAAAAACGACACACTTCACTTCTAAAAGTTTATAAAACACGTCCACCAATGAGTAAACGTCTAATTATTCAACTGAAGAGCTCCTGAACAGAAGCAGAAATTGGAGGGATTATTCTTAGTTTAATATCTCAAATACATAATACATTATTTCAGTCTGTAATATCCATAAGCGATTTATTAATGGAACAGCCAGAACTGCATTGGGGGTGAAGCTAAAAATAGGTAATTTAGTTGTCACACTCCAGGAGATTAAAAATGGGAAGAATAATTTCTTACTTCATTTGACACTATGAATAGCACCGCACGTGCACATTTTTCAAGATGTCGATGCCTAGTCAAACTCTTAATATATTCTTCTCACAGGATCTGTCACATACAATTATTTTTCTGTCAGTCACTGAATGGTGAATTAGTAATCTTTCACAAATAACTGAAGCGTCTCTGATGGCTTTCTTCGATGGGAAGAGAACCCATTAGGTAAAGTTGACGTGTGTAAGAGTATTTAAGAGACAATCTGTACTTGTAAAACCAGATCCAGCATTACAGAATTATTTCGGTGTGACTGAACCTCTCAAGTCCTCATTACAGAATCAACAGGCTTACTCAAGACTTAATCATAACATGACTCAAGTGCCTATCACTGAAATAAACATAAATCACATACCTTGCTTCAGCAGTGGATGACTGTGATGGTGATGATGATGATGATGGTGATGGCAACATTTGTGGTGATAACAGACAGAAAGATGAGACTTGCTTCCATGTTTTGATCCATCTTGATTTTCTCTCTCTCTCTCTC
>NW_015505771.1:898145-899071 GCF_001515645.1 Sinocyclocheilus grahami | reverse complement strand
CAAAAGGGTGTATGAGGTGATAAAAATTAGTTTTAAAAATTGGGTAGTTCTTAAAAATGTAATATTGGTATCCACGCTGATTTTCATTTCTTACTAAAATGCTTTAGTTTAACCTTGAATACATGTGAGTGAACATTAATCATTATTTTCATGAAAACACACACATATGTTTGAGAAACATCGTCATGTTTTCTAATGACCTGAACAAAAATGCAATAAAAGTTAGCATTTGTGATATTTTTAATGACACAGTGCAGAAGGTCTAAAAGGGTCCTTTCTTTCTTATGATTCTTATAAATGATAAAATGTAAAAATTGTGTGTATGTGTGTAGTATATATATATATTCACATATTCACACTTTTAATAAAAGCATAAACCTACTCTAAAAATTCTTTATTCAATAATTCCAAACAGTTACACCAATATGAAAAAAACATTACAGAGATATCTTTGCATCAATGTATTTTTTAATAAATGTATCCTAACCGTTACGTCACTGACCCATATATATTATAGGCTATATATAGAGACACAAAAAGTAAAATACTAAGGATATAAAAAAGAAACACACGTGCAGACAGCTTTCTAAGAACACCGTTTACCTGTGCGTTCAAGCATCCACCTGCGTTGAAGAGGCGGGGCAAAAGTGAAGGCAGCCGCGTTGAGTGGCAATCTCTTAAACCAATAAGCAAACGTCTGCTCAATATACGTCAGTGCTGCTCGAGCCAAAGACGATTGATTGGATGTCGATGGGCTGCCTGGACACTCGCTGTCCAATCATCGTCCTCCACATGCGGCAGCGAGGCAGTAGTGAGGCTCCTGCAATAAAACAAGAGTAAACGCCGCTTCCATCACCACTGAACGGGAGAGAAAGACGGCAAAAGGGGTCGACCGTCACATTTCCAGGCAGGCAGAGGCTTGGACG
>NW_015505771.1:887866-896792 GCF_001515645.1 Sinocyclocheilus grahami | reverse complement strand
GTGTAGTATGAACGGACATCTGCATATGATCGGAACTCCACGCAGTTTCCGCACTACTCTCCATTGGAAATGAATGACTGAATGACCGGTCTGTCGCTTGTTGGAGATAGTGGAAAGCCGGCTTGAAACGCAGTGGAAACGCCAGTATGATGAGGATCATTTTCATTTTAAAACATAAAAGCACCATTGTAAATTCTAGCCTTACATCTAAGGGGGCTGGGACGCATTCGCACTACAGCCTCACATGTGCGCCACATCTCTGAGTGTAACCAGGGTAAACTAGTAGGTGTGTTCGACTTGACGCGGACTGACTGTGCAGACCGATCGGTGTATTACAGTACCACGAGTGCTAAAGAGAGCAGACTGCTCCGTGCGCTTTCGAATTGCTCTCGCGGATGTCAAACACTGATCGATCTGCGCCGCACCTCTTCTAGTCGAACACACCGGCTAGTGCTACAGGCTTATTGGCTCACTGACGCTGATGAGATTAACCCCTTAGGTATCGAAATTTGTTACCGAACGACGAGACATTTTTCAATACTCGATGGTATCGAGGCATTTCGGTTCGTGCCTAAAAAGTATCGAACTCGATACCCAGCCCTATTTATTAGATACTATCATCTAATAAATAAGGACTAGTAAAGCTTGAATATGTGTAGAAGCAACTACTGGGAAAGAAAAAAAAAGTACTAGTACCTAATGAATAGTTACTAGTAAAACTAGAATAGGCAGCATCTGGTCTACAGACTAGTCGGAACTACAGATTCCCATAGAAATCAATGGCAAACATTTTTAAATAGTTACCAATAACAATGGAATAGACACTTGTCTTTACTGCCATTGTGATATGTAGCCAAGAAATCCGTACTAGTGAAACTGAAAAATATTAGTCACAGTTGTATTATCAACAAGTGATTAATAAGTGCTGATGACATAGAAATGGATGCTACTTAGAAAAGAAAAAAAAATGTTAAAATAGCTTGCCATGCTCATTTTCATTGACTTTGACAAGGTGGAAAACAGGCACACATAGGTCAGAAATAAGCTGAAAGAGATGTTTAGCTCCCACCCGTTTATTATGTCGCAGGACAATCAAAGCGAGCATAGCTAAGGCCGGTCTCCAGTCTTTCTCTTTCATCCTTTATACAGAATCATGCTTTTATGAAGATATGGATGAAAATATCCCTGTCAGCACCCGGCTCAGAAACGGCTTGTAAATGTTTCACAGCATGTGCTCAAAGAGGGGCCAAATATTCACTCGTTTGGATTAAAATCAAATATTCATTCACATTTTTCCTCTCAGAGTGGAAGGTGCTTATGACAGTTAATCTCTTCTGAAATATTACATTACATCTTGGAAGTAGTGTTCATCAAAGTTGTTGTTTTTTTAAAATCTTTTTTTATGTTTCCATTTAATCTTTGAGTTTTAATATGTTCTAATAAAGCTACAGGTCTTAATGTAATTAACAATTGTGTTTTAGTCAATGTCAAATCAATTTATGCTTTGGAATGTATTCAGGGTGTGTATTTGTAACTTTTGTATGCTTTCTTTTTCATATCCTTCAATAAAACAATCAGAATTGCCTGCTGAGGAAGGTAATATTACATTTTAAACAATAACATGATGTTATCATTCTACTCATGTGATATTGATCGATTTAATTTTGATGTTTGACAGGAAAATCTATATGGGAACTTGTCATCGAGCAGTTTGAAGATTTACTTGTGCGGATTCTTCTATTGGCAGCTTGTATATCTTTTGTAAGTACATTTTAGTCACATGTTCAGGCAGATTTCTGCACTTATTGTTATTGTGCAATATTCTTTGAGTGCAAATAGAGTCAGTACAGCCATTTCTCAGATGTGATTCAGCACAGATTCATGTCAGGTGTTGATTGCTTTACACTAGAAACAAACTACAGTGATGCATGCACTGAAATAAACACCGACTGCTATCCGGAAGAGCTGTGAATGTGAAGATGTCTTGTTAGCTCCTTGAGTCTTGCATGCCTCGTCTTGGGTTACTCGCAGATCCGAAATGCTAAACAGCTGAGGAAGCGGAACTCCTTAGGAATGGTGACAACAGCATTCAGTGAGATTGAGTGTCTGTCACTAACTGCCAAACAAGATGTCTTAGTAGTGCACTGCTGTTTTACAGCCATGGTTTAAGGACCTCTTGATTAAGTAGCATAGATAGATTACCACTGAATGAAGACATGTGGCTGTTTGCTTGGAGACTTAAAAGTGTTGTGTAGTTAGCTTGTCAATCAAATTTATGTATGGAACCAGTGCTTAAAATAGTGATGGTGTAGCCTAGTGGTTAAAGATTGGCCCTAGTAAGTAACAGGTTGTTGGTACAAACTGCGCATGGGTTAATATCCTATATGAAAGATTTTTTTTTAAAGAACTATTCACAAAATATATGTATGTATGCATGTGAGTGTGTGTGTGTGTATATATATGTATGTATGTGCAATAATTGTGCTTTAATGTATTAAAATATTAATAACTACAAATAACATGGGATAGTGATTAATAAATTACTGCAATATATTGCAGTTTTATTTTTTTGTGTAATAGTATTTATATATCTCTCTCCATCCATCTATATATATATATATTTAAAAATGTGCAATAATTGTGCTTTAATGTATTAAAATATCAATAACTACAAATAACATGGGATTGCAATATATTGCAGTTTTATCTATCTATCTATAGCAATTCATATTTTAATGTTGTGTGTATATATATATTCACTCATTCATTTTCTCTCATAATATAACTAAAAAAGTAAGGATCTTTATTCTTTGGCTGGCCAAAATCATTAGTTACAATCCATCAGATGAGATTAAACTGGCTGGTTGGGTGGAAGGAGAGAGGTATGCCAGCATCACCCAGCGGAGTGATACTGAGGTGTTGGAGTCTGTGGTTTGACAGCTGTCTTGTAGTTGGCTGTGTAAGAGGGCATCTCTGCAGGCCAAATTAGGCCTTCTCATTACCACAGACCAGTAACTCCACTGTCTCGTGAGAACACCACCAAAATGTTGATTAGAGGGCTTCAGTCTCGGCATATGCTCTTCATGCTATGCATCTAAGGACTTTCTGTCCGAGAAAGATCTTGCAAATCCATTTTTAAAGGTCCAAATCAAAGCTGCTCTCTAAGTTGCTATAAAAGTCTATGATGTGAAGGAAAGTAAATAGATGTCGCAACTTCTTATTTTAGGAGGAGTCCATATGTAATAATGCATTTAATGAGGGAAATAACATGTCGTGCTGTGGCTGCAGTGAGCTGTAAGAGTTTTATTTCCAGTCATTAAAACATACTGCTGCGTTGGGCTTTCGTCATGCCGCTCGGACCCGTTTTTTTTCCCTGTGTTTAAACTTTTTGTTTCAAATCATGCAGATTATGCAATCTAAACGGTCTCATTTGTAAACTGGTTGTGTTGAATCTGTTATGAGAAGGTAAATGTCACTGGCGTGTCTTGACTAGAATCTTGATCTACCAGTCTTAAAATATCCACGGGGTATTCTGAATGTAAAATATTTTATTAGATCTAATGGGACGTGTTGTGACATGACTTTTTTTATTTATTTTTTTTATTGCAGGTATTAGCCTGGTTCGAGGAGGGAGATGAAACGATCACCGCCTTTGTGGAGCCTTTTGTAATCTTACTAATTCTTATAGCTAACGCCATCGTAGGTGTTTGGCAGGTCAGTAGAGCATGAAAAGAGTCATCAATTTAAGTATGTCATTTCTGCACAATTGGAACACATAAAGACTGTTATCAAACGGGTTTCTCACATCTGTCTAACAGAAAGTTCCATCCCAAACTCAAATGCTGAATTTGCCAGTGAATACAATATTCTTTTTTTTCACATTTGATTCTCTCCATCTCAGGAACGTAATGCAGAAAATGCCATTGAAGCTCTTAAGGAGTACGAGCCAGAGATGGGCAAGGTGTACCGTCAGGACAGGAAGACCGTCCAGATGATCAAAGCCAAAGAAATTGTGCCTGGAGACATTGTGGAGGTCGCTGGTAAGTGCTGCCTTTATATCATAAAGGCTATGTGATCACAGTGTCACTCACTTATTTCTCTGAATTCATTGCACTTCTGGGTTGTTATGTGAGGTAATTACAGCCTCTCAGCTCTCCGGTCTCTGTATGGACCCTGTACAGCTCCACTATAGGAGTATAGGTATTTTTGGTTGCACCTGTTGATTCTCAATGGACTGTGCGTCAGTCCTCATCACATGTTCTCATGCTCTCCCTAGAAGCTTATCTATATCCATTGTTGGCTCTTTTGGTTTGCTTCTCATAGTTTTGCTTTATATTCATTTGGAGATGGCTTTCAGATTTCTCAGCTATTGCAAATAATTAATGTAGTATGTGAAGCTTCAATTTTCTTGAAGTACCTGGAACTTCATTCATAAAACTTGTAGAGAATGATATTAAATGTGATATTAAAAAATCATTTCCCAAATGTTCCTGCAGACAATGCATAAAACGCACTTTGCTAAATGCATCCTGCTTTATGGATCGCACATTTTTTAAATCATCATTTAATTAAAGAATCATTCGCTGATGTTTAAGTCCACATCATTATCTGATCATGATTCTTACTCCTCCTTGCTCCAAAAGTGACGCAAGCTTTGTAAAAAATGCAATTTAAAAAAAGCTCTGGGTTTGCTGTGCTTGTTTGTATGGCTGCATAATTTGTGACTGTCACCATATAAATAGTGTAATTGTATATCAATATTATTATAAAATAATAACAGCAACAATATTAATAATAGTAGTAGTAGTGGTAAATAAAAATATTAAACACAAGAAGTATTACTCTTGTAATATTTTACTGTAAAATACAAAGGGGTATTTTAGAAAAAAGAATATAATTAATTTCTTTATTTTCAAACATTAAACCATCAAGATTAAATTTTAGTGGAAAACTGCTGGACGACCTTAAACTTACAATGAAATCAGAATTGACAAATCTTATTTTTATGGGATATTGCAGTGCTTATTATAAATGATTTATCTGTACACATCTTTATTTTTTTAAATTTATGTGCCCTCATAATCTTAAATAAAATAATTTCCCTCCCTCTTGCAACAACATTTTTTTTCTCATCCCTGATTACGTATGTCTCGGTGCAAGAGCGGGTCAACCTGTCACTCACATGAGATCGCAGCAATAGCAAACATCAACAATCCAATGATCCAATCAATTCCCAGTGGACCACATCAAATCCCACCCTACATTTTTCTTTTTTTTTTGTCTTTCGAGAAGTTTTCATATTTCGCAAAGAAGAAAAGACTTCTGTTTAATGCCGACTTTAAAGCTGGTTATAATCACTTCTCATTACAAATTTAATGGAATCACAGCCTTCGAGACTTATCATAGCACTAAGACACATCACACATTCAGTTTTATTAAAAAAAAAGAATAATGCAGTCCTAGTTTCTGCCTTTATAAATCTCAATTTTTTTTCCTCATTTAATTGTAGGATTAAGTCTAATCATATGCATGTTTTATAGACGAGGCCTCTGCTTTCTAGCATTAATACATGTTTTTGAAGACTTGAGAGATAGGAAAGAATTGAAACAGCAATTGTTGTGATAAAGTGTGAAAGCATCTTCATGCGGGGTCTTTTTTGGGATGGATGTGGTCATCTGATGCATGAAAGAACTGGTAGAATGTTTTAACCTTTAACTGTTTGCAGTAGAACCGGTGCTGTATGTTTTGTGCATAGTGGTAGATGTTATATTTAGCACCGATAGGCTGTGCAGATTATGGAATGGTTTAATTATAATTTACATTGACAATGGTGCAGATGACAGGTTTTCAGCCCCAGGCCCACCGCCCACCCCTTCTGCAGCGTCCCAAAGTATTGCAGCCCGTGACGTCAGATGTGATCCAGACAGACTGCAGTGTCACCTTGGAGAGGTCATTGGTGGAATAGTGCTGTTTTGGTGTTAGTGCTTAGGCCTAAACATGGGAAATTGTCTACTAATGCATTTGTCTCGTAGTTCTGCAGTTTTGCAAAATGTCTCCATCCATTCTTGCAGATAGGGACGTGATGAAAGATTTGACCAGAACCGACACCGTCTGGATGTGATTAATTTAGGAAGAGTGGGTCACCTGGAGCTTTTTGGCTGAATCTGGATAGCATTTCGTAGTGTGACATCTGCGCTGATCGTTTAAAGTGCAGTGCCTGTGGTCTCTCTCTCTCTCTCTCTCTCTCTTTGTCTCTGAATCTCTGTCTCTGCTCCTGCTGTGGGTTGTGAGCATGACGCAGTCTGAGCCTCGGCTCGGCGCACACTCTGCAGAGGACTCTGGGACTGTAACCAGTTTAGTCGTGAACAGAATTACAAATGCTTTCAGCGGCATCCTGACAGCCTATCAGTTCCATGCAGGGCTAAGCTCAGCATGTTGGCCACCTCACAGTCCTCTCAGTGCACATCTGATGCTTTAATTAGCATAACTTACAACGCTCTTTGATATTCCAAACCAAGGTGCTTTGGTTTATAATACAACCTCAGGTGTAATCTTTGAGGAATGCCTGATGTAAGAATAATTCTTGTATAATTCTCCTTTAAGACCTCCTGAAATCTAAATTTGACTCTTGAGAAATTTGGTATTTTTATTATATATATATATTTGTTTTTTTTACTGTAATCCATGTCTTTATAGCTTTAAGGCCATCCATGCTAGTGTACTTCAAAAGTCCCATTTATTACGGGAAAATGCATTTATTATGTATTTATATTTTTATTTATTTATGGTTTTATTTAATTACTTTATTACTTTTATTTTTTATTATTATTTTATTTATTTATATTTAATTTTTATTACTTTATTTTTATTACTAACAACAGCAAGATTATGGGTTTGATTCCCAGGGAATTTAATTTTAAACTTCATTTAAGCTATATATTGTTAGCTAGATATTATTTAAAATGTGTATATATATATTTCTTACTGACCATTTATGTAGTTTTATTCTGCCCAAACACCCAACAAGCAGTGTGGTTAACAACAACAACATCAAACGGAAAGATCTTGTCTATCCAAACATGTTTTAGACATTGTTCCAATCTTCAAAGATCAGTCATTTTTATGTAATGCTGATCAGCTAAGGAAAGAACAATAATTGAAACCAATTAAATTTTTTCAAAGGGGTCATATGACGTTGCTAAAAAACATTATTTGGTGTAATGCAATGTTTATGTGGTTTAAGGTAAAAAAAACCCACATTATTTCCCACATACTGTACATTATTGTTTCTCCTCTATGCCCCGCCTTTCTGAAACGCGTCAATTTTTACAAAGCTCATCGGTCTGAAAAGCGAGGTGTGCTCCGATTGGCCAGCTATCCAGTGCGTTGTGATTGGCCGAATACCTCAAGAGTGTGACAGAAATGTTATGCCCCTCACCATACTGTGATGCCCTGTCCGGCCGAGACAAAAACATTCAAACCCATTATAAACGAGGCATTTGTTGCATCCAGTGGGGACATAATTACAGATTATAATGACTTGTACTGTCTTTTTACGCGTTGCGTATCGCACCACGTAAACATAAAACCATGTCTGCATTTGTGATCGGAGAAACCACAAACAACAAGCGCTACTCTACACTGCTCAAAACTCGCGTTTGAATCATCAGTGGCAAATTCTTTAAATATGAAAATGTACTTACAGACTGAGAGTCAGAAGCGCCAGACTGTCCTTGCAAAGTTGGAATTGCCCCACTTTATAGAAACAGACACCGGCATTGTAGGCTACTCTCCCAGGAAACAGTCCTCGTCCTCCATAAAATGTGCTGCACACATCTGAATATGTGGGTTGAACTGTTCCGGAACAGTGTTGTAAATACAACTTAACCACTGATTTCTAGTCGTGTCCTCTTTTGGAAGACCAAACGAAGTAGTTTCGCTTTCATAACGAAACACACAGCGCTTCCACAGCATGGCGGTGGCAGCAGCAACAATACTACAGCGAGAATCAAAGTTGCGCCTTCTTTCTTTGCGTGAACATTTGGGCGGCGTTATGCAAATCTTCCCACATTGTGACGTAGACATGTGGGGATGTGTTAGAACGAGCCGTTTTAGGTAGGCGTGGTTGACTCTTAACTTTTATAAAGAATATCTCTTTGGATTTGAGACTTTAATCTTTGCAACTTTACAGATCTTCTTTATGCACCAAGAGCTTGTAACACTCCAAAGAGAAAGGAAAAATGAAAATCGCATCATATGAACCCTTTCAAGTGTGTACAGTACAGCCAAGTGGAAGGGGTCCAGCTCTAACAGCTGTTCCTATTGTTCATTCAGAGAGATGACCTTATAGGGAAGTGCCCATGGTGTCCCACCCCTTTCCCCTCATGCAGCCGCTTTCACATTGGCCTTACCCATCAGCACTCTGTGTGCTTTAGGAATTCAAGCACCCTGGTAGCCATCGCCTATCACCACGGAGCCTTGCGGCAAGTGGCGGGGGCCCGGCAGGTGTTTGATGGCCCCCGACCTGTCCGCAAGGATCCACAAAGTAAATATGAATGAGAGCAAATGAGATACTAGCTATTGCTATTTATCAATGATGGGGTTGGACCAGGCGTCCAGTAATCCTCAACACACTTCTCTTAAGTGGCCAATCATGCACAAAACCAGTGATTTGTAGATTATAGATTGTATATTGCCTTTTGACTGATACAGGTTATTTTGATGTTTAAGTGTCTGATAACTGATATTTTAAATAATTAAATAATAATGTAATTTTTTATCATATTTTTCACAATAGCTATGATTTATTTATTATTGATTTATTTAATTAAAAATAAATTTAAAAAGAATGTGTGTGTGTGTATATATATATATATATATATATATATATGTATATGTGTATATATATATATATTATGGAAATAAA
>NW_015505771.1:871790-887799 GCF_001515645.1 Sinocyclocheilus grahami | reverse complement strand
ATTTAAAAGCGTTTATATGCCTTGATAGTTGTTTGAAACGGCACCTATAGATTTTTTTTCTCATGATATATATATATATATATATATATATAACTATTTCTAATTACATTTTTAAAAAATAAATTAGAAAAAAATTACATATAAAAAATAAGTGTGTGTGTGTGTGTGTGTATGTATATATATATATATATATATATATATAATGTTTTTTTAAATTAAACGTATATTTATAATGTTTAGTTCAGTTGTGCCATTGTCATTTCAGTTTTGTGTGATCTAAAGTATTGTAGATTTATTTGTTTTCATCCGTGTTTTTAAGCATTTAAAAGTTGTCATTTATATTAAGTTATTTTACCTGTCAATACCATTAATATGAGCTATCATCATACAAGAACATACATTTGGGGTGTTAATTTGAGAAAATGTGTGATGTATAATCTGAAGCTGCCGGTGATCTTTGCAGGTTAAGTTAACAATTAACTCTCAATTTACGATGCTATCTATGTTGCTTAGGCACTTGTACCAGTATGTCGGTTTTTAAAAAATTCATACCGGTTTTGTAATTCAAACCGGTTTACTGTTTGAACCGGTATATCGCCCAGCATCAGTTTGACCCAATAACATCAAGACCCACACGGTTCAACATTTCTCTGCCAATCAGATGGCTATACTGTGATGACATGTGGCGAGTAAAGAGCAGGCATGTTTTTTTGACCTCTAGTCCTGCATCGCTATAACAAGCAGAGGAATGAAAACTGTGTTGCTGGGGGACTGATGGAAGCATAAACCTTTAAACAAAACTTCTACTTTCCGTCCTCCAGCCTCCTCCTGAAGAGGGTTAGGTGTGAGCTATGTTGCCCTGCTGTGCTGCTGATTGATGCATGCTGAAGGTATTTTAAGATACTAAAGTACTTTATAATATGACAGATGAAATGCATGTATTTGCTGCATCTTCCTTTCCACTGTATTCTTTCTTGATCTTGAACGCTCCATTAGTAGTTCAGTATTGAGCTGAATATGTGGTGAGTCCTTGTGTGGGTGTTGTGTAGGACCCTTTTGCTGGGCTTGTTCTGGGCTCTCCGTGCTCTTCGAGGGCCGATGAGGAGGCTGTGTGCATGCAGTGGGCGGAAAGATAACTCCAACAGCTCAGGGGTTCGTAGGTCACTCTTCTACCTGGAGGCCAGATATGCCTGAAATAGCTCATCGCTGGGGCTTTTTGTATATGCACACTGATAAATGCTGCTATGTTCTGGAAAGCGTTGACGCACTTGTGAATTGTGCCATCGGGCCTCTCTTAAATCATGAATCAGCTCTCAGCTAGAGCAAAATTGAATAGACACGTCATTCTCACCTTGTGGTACTGGTCTACATTAGTCAGCAGCACAATTAAGCATCTCATTGAAACTTGTCCATGTCATTTGAAGTATGCACCTTTTAATTAAAAAAAGTCTTAAACTCCTCTCCATCTAATCCACTGTTTCATTCAGGATTGTGCATTGTGAAGCATTCAGAACTGCAACAAGAAGCCTTTTATTTTGTTTCAATTCCTGAATTTGAAGTGAATTTGAGTTGAGGTAGTAAACAAGATGCAGATGATTCAAATTTGAAACGTAAGTAGAATGAAAATGAATTCAGATTAATTTAACTGACTTTTTTAAAGCTAGAAAAGCCAAGTTTGTCAAGAAAAACTTGATTTTACAAATGTTTGTTTGAAAGTTTTGAAAAACGTTTAAAAGTGGTTTATAAAAAAAATACATTTAAAAATGGTTTAAGTCTTGGTTGGATGCTTATAATGCAACCAAGATTGATTGATTGTGTAATTATTTTATGTAATTTAAATATTTATATAATTACATAAATACACAAATTACATTTTTGACATTTATTTTGTAGTTTGTATTTATGTATTTGATGTAATTACATATTTAAACGACATAAATACACAAATGAAATAAATACATGTATTTTATGTGTAACTGTTTTTGTCATTTATTTGTTTGTATCTATTTTTATATAATTAAATACTTGCATATATTTATTTTTTTGTCATTTATTTATTTATAGTTATGTAATTACATAAATATTTAAATTACATAAATACATGTTTATTTTGTTTTAATTCATGTAATTTTATGTAATTTATTATTAATTATTTGCTTATACTTATTTTCAATAAATTATCTTCTGTGTTGAAATTTCTTTGAATTGCAATTCACTAATGGTGCTTTTCCATTGCATGGTACGGCATTGGCTCGCTTTTTGGGGGGGGGTTCCTGGTACTTTTTTCAGTACCACCTTGGCTGAGGTTCCAAGTGAACCATACCATTACCAAAATGTGACGTGTAAACCCTGCTGATCACTGATTGGCCAGAGAGAATCGTCACTACCTGCATCATTGAACTTGCGGCACGAGACACTAGACCTGCTAGATTAAATCAGCACAAGCCAGCGAGGATCGAACGCATTTACAATAATGTCACGGCAGTAGAGGCGGCGCAACTATAACGACATGTCTATAATCCCGCCCACTCTAAAGCGGTACTAAACTGCAATGGAAACGCAAAACCGAGCCGAGCCGTACCATACATTGGAAAAGCACCATACATTTATCTTCCTGATTCAAATTCTAATTGAATCTTCCTTTGCGGTGTGGCTAAATTCACACTCATAAATTGAAAGGCAGACAATTCTTAAATTCTGACTTTTGCCCAACCCTGTTTGCATTAACACCAACTTAAGAGCAGTTATCTATAGCATCATCTACACTTCTTCTCCTCCTCCTCCTCCTCCTCCAACGTCAAGTGTCCATTCCTACAAGAGAGTACATGTTGGCTGAGCTTGTTCGTTCTCTTGTTGCCAGTGAACAATGCTGGGTGACCTTCTAGGAACTGGACCTCATTTTGTACATTCGTTCCCTATTTAGGGTGGCTGAAAGTTGCAATTGAGCTCCGTTAAGTCTTTCTGAGAAAAGCCATCACTGTCTCGTGTGTGTGTGACCTTGTCGCCGTAGCTACTCACAGATCATGGCGAAAACACAGCCCGTTAATCCACAGCGCAGAGATCCTGTTGCACGCACATGTGTGATGATCAGTGCCAATACCACGCAGCATCCATTGTTATCATGCCCTGCTATTTCTCATGCTGCCACACTTCACATGCTGGCCGAGCAGGTTCCCTGAACTTTCACTGATGGATGTGTTAATGTTTAACATTGACAGATCAGCAAATAGACACTTCAACCTGCTAAGTGTGTCCTAAGAAAGCTCATCACAAACATACTCCTCAGAGTTGCTCTTGAATGCCATTGTTATAAATTGCGAATACATGGAGAGTGTAACACCTCCCACCTTGATTGACGGCTTGGGGGGTGTTAACCTTCGTCACTCTTCCTGTCGAGCGCAGGGGCAGCTGCTGTCATGCCTCTGTGTTTAAACCTGATCAGCGCATCGCAGATCATATCAAAATAGTTTCTCCATTTTTGGCACGGTGCATTGTTGCTCCCCATGCTATTTTCTTCTCTCGCCCTCAAGGGTGCAGATGAGCTTACATGTCTACTTTGTTCTCAATGGGCAAACACGCTCTCTCTTTCTCTATCTGGTTACCTTTTTAAGTCCTTTAAAAGATTAGTTCACTTTCAAATTAAAATGTCCTGATAATTTAGAGATATTTATTAGATTAAAGATCCCCCCCATCCAAGATGCTTACGTCTTTCTTTCTTCAGTCGAAAATAAATTTTTGATTTTTTGATAAACATTCCAGGATTATTGTCCTTATAGTGGACTTCAACAGCTACCAAACGGTTGAAGGTCAAAATTACAGTTTCAGTGCATCTTCAAAGTGCTCTACATGATACCAGACGAGGAATAAGGGTCTTATCTAGCGAAAAGATCATTCATTTTCTAAAAAAAAAAATAAAAAAGTATATGCTTTATAAACAAAAATGCGTGCCTTGCACTGCTTTGCAATGCGCGTCCATGACTTCACGTAGTACGTAATTACGTCGGAAAGGTCACACTTGACGTAGGCGAAAGTACCGACTCGGTGTTTACAAATGTGGATTAGGAGGACCGTTCAAAAGTTGTTGTATGTTCAGTGACACATGTTCAAATGTCTTTGTGTCAGTTTATCGTTTAAAATGGTCACTTCATGTGCGTATCCTGGATGTTTAAATCTTTTGAAACCTAACTTCCGTCTACATCAAGCGTAACCTTTGCAACGTTATTACGTGAAGTCATGGACACGCATCGCGAGCAGTGCAAGGCGCCCATTTTAGTTTGAAGCATATACTTTTTTTTAGAAAAGGGTCTAGATAAGACCCTTATTCCTCGTCTGGTATAGTGTATAGCCCTTTGAAGCTGCACTGAAACTGTAATTTTGACCTTCAACCGTTTGGTAGCCGTTGAAGTCCACTATAAGGAGAATAACCCTGGAATGTTTTCATCAAAAACCTTAATTTCTTTTTTCGACTGAAGAAAAAGACATAAACATCTTGGATGGCATGAGGGTGAGTAAATTTATCAGGAAATTTTTATTTGAAAGTGAACTAATCCTTTAAGTCATTTCAAGACTGTGCAAAAGGGACTGATTAAATTAATTCATTAGTGGATTTGATTTAATCATAATTTGATTTGGGTTCGTCATGGTTCAAGAATTTCATCAGTCAGGAAAATAATTCAGAAGACATTTGAGGTTATGCTTTCTTAATGCTGTTTTCTTTGACACTCGCAGCAATGCATGCGGTTAAAAAAACTAAATACACATAGTTTGGAGGTATAGCATGACTATAGAAGATAAACTTTTGATTTCTAAACAATATCTAATTTCTGCACCGATATTACCAGTTTTTAAGTTTAATGTTGCATTATGGAATTCTTGTGCCCTTCATATTGCATAAATTTACACATTTTACTCTTAAGGACAGTCAAATTAGCCAAACTGAGTTGCTAAAGAGGTTTATTTTTTAACTTATGCGTTTATTTAAAGGGGTAGATCACCCAAAAATGAAAATGCATCATTTACTCACCCTCTTGTCGTTCTAAACCTGTATGACTTTGTCTGCTGCAAAATGTAAATTTAGAATATTTCAGTTGTTTTTGTCCATATAATGGCATTGGACCCCATTAGAGTTGCATGCTATAGATTTGTGTAAATTTTAGTCTAATCTAGTCACCTGCGCATTTATTTTTTTATTTTTTATTTAACTGTACCATGAATTTGTATGTTTTCTGAGGATTTGACTCATTTGTTCTAAATACCTTGTTTCTTTTCTAGTGGGCGACAAGGTCCCTGCCGATATCCGTATCTGTGCTATTAAGTCCACCACGCTCCGAGTGGACCAGTCTATCCTGACAGGTAACAAAGCATTTGGTTCATTTGTGTGTGAATTTTTTTAAGTGCGAAGTATTTTAGCTGTGGATTTTACTACTAATTCACTCATGTTGCAGGTGAGTCTGTGTCCGTCATTAAGCACACCGACCCCGTGCCGGATCCCCGTGCCGTCAATCAGGACAAGAAAAACATGTTGTTCTCAGTAAGAAAATTGGACTTCAGCTGAACCAAAATGATGATAATCACAAAAATATTAAAACAATAAGATATATTACTATTGTAATAACACTGTTTCGGTATTATTACAATAAATATAATACTATTATACCACGGGCGTCGGAAGCAAAAAAAATGTGGGTGGGTCCTCCCCCCAACATTTTTTACAGGAGTAGATGCCACTTACTGTATTTTGCCTTTTAATTAAACAATTGCTTTAATAGCTACATACCAGTTACCACATACCAGGCAAGGTTTCTTAGCAATTAACACGGCAATGAAAGTCTAGTAAGTTGTTTTGAAAAACCGCCAGATAACCGTTGTAATAACTCTGTTTCGGTATTATTACAATAAATATAATACTATTATACCACGGGCGTCGGAAGCAAAAAAAATGTGGGTGGGTCCTCCCCCCAAAATTTTTTACAGGAGTAGATGCCACTTACTGTATTTTGCCTTTTAATTAAACAATTGCTTTAATAGCCACATACCAGTTACCACATACCAGGCAAGGTTTCTTAGCAATTAACACGGCAATGAAAGTCTAGTAAGTTGTTTTGAAAAACCGCCAGATAACCGTTATAACAACATAGTGTAAGTGTAACTGTAATTTAATGCTGCATTCTCTGGAAATGAAGAGTTTTGCAGCTTCCTGAACTACACTGATAAAGATCTCTGTCATCGGACTGGGCTGTTTGCTCTGCAGGAATAAGCTCAGTGATGGATAGCTGTAGTGTCCAAATTATGACCTTTTTTTTTCTCTCCATCAGATGTTAGCGTACTTTGAATTAAACGTCTAAAGTCTGAACTTAAAGGCAGGATAAGTAGTGTTTCATCTCCCTGTGTCTCTGTGTGCTTACGCGTCGGAAGCAAAAAAAATGTGGGTGGGTCCTCCCCCCAAAATTTTTTACAGGAGTAGATGCCACTTACTGTATTTTGCCTTTTAATTAAACAATTGCTTTAATAGCTACATACCAGTTACCACATACCAGGCAAGGTTTCTTAGCAATTAACACGGCAATGAAAGTCTAGTAAGTTGTTTTGAAAAACCGCCAGATAACCGTTATAACAACATAGTGTAAGTGTAACTGTAATTTAATGCTGCATTCTCTGGAAATGAAGAGTTTTGGTGCAGCTTCCTGAACTACACTGATAAAGATCTCTGTCATCGGACTGGGCTGTTTGCTCTGCAGGAATAAGCTCAGTGATGGATAGCTGTAGTGTCCAAATTATGACCTTTTTTTTTCTCTCCATCAGATGTTAGCGTACTTTGAATTAAACGTCTAAAGTCTGAACTTAAAGGCAGGATAAGTAGTGTTTCATCTCCCTGTGTCTCTGTGTGCTTACAGACCCCTCCCACTTGCTGTTCTGCCGGTTTCTGTATTTATTTAAACATAATAACACACAGGACAGAATTATGGCACTCTGAGTCATTGCGTTTATATAATCTTCTTATGCTAATACTTGCTTATGCTGCCATCTTCTGTCAGTTAACTTTCCAACAAATTCTTCTTGATGGACAGTACGCTGACGCATTCCGTTAACAATTGGAATCTTAAAGGAACAGTTCACCCAAAATTATTTTATTTATAGGTTTTATAAATATACAAGTTTGGAACTACATGGTAAATAAATGACAACTATTCCTTTAACATTGTGTCTGTCTTTCAGATGTTCGTCATAGACAAGGCTGAGGGGGAGAACTGCTCGCTGACCGAATTCACCATCTCTGGCTCCACATACGCTCCTGAAGGAGACGTGTGAGTATCTGTCCCTGCTCTCATATTTACTTGTAGTACTGCAGGCAAACTGATGCCTATGACTTTACATTTTTGCCAGCTTCTGTTTTAGTAGGTAGTTTATTGATCATTCTGTTTGGTTGCTCAGATTCCTTGATAACCGATTAGTGAAATGCTCCCAGTATGACGGGTTGGTGGAGCTGGCGACCATCTGTGCCTTGTGTAATGATTCCTCCCTGGATTATAATGAGGTGCGTTTTCTAATTATCCTTTCTTAGCCTGGATGATATAAGCAAAAATGTTCATTGCTTTGTTTATAAAATTCAAAATTAATATTTATGAAACTGATATTCTCAAAAAGTGATTCCAGAAACTATTAAAAAACATAATGAAAGATATAAAATATATATTTAAATAAAAAAAAATCTATCTGTCTGTATGTATATTACATATAATACTTTTTTTGTCAAAATTAAATTAATTTATTCAAAAATACATTCAAAACAAATACTGTGGATTTAAAAAAAAAATAATATATTTTAAAATAATTTATTCCTGTAATGCGTAGCTGAATTTTCAGCATCATTACTCCAGTCTTCGGCGTCACATAATCCTTCAGAAATCATTCTAATATGCTGTTTTGCTAATCAATATCAACGTTAAAAACAGTTGTTCCGCTTAATATTTCTACAGAAAACTTTTTTTTCAGGATACAAAAGAACAGCATTTATTTGCAATAGAAATCTTTTGTAACATTATTAATACTTTTGCTCAATTTAATGCATCTATGCTACATAAAGTATTCATTCATTTTTTTTAAAGTATTAAAGGGGTCATATGATGTTGCTAAAAAGAACATTATTTTCCATATACTGTACATTATTTTTTCTCCTCTATGCCCCGCCTTTTTGAAACGCGTCGATTTTTGCAAAGCTCATCGGTCTGAAAAGCGAGGTGTGCTCTGATTGCTCTGACTATCCAGTGCATTGTGATTGGCCGAATACCTCAAGCACGTGACGGAAATGTTACGCCCCTTACCATATTGCGATGCCCTGTCCGGCTGGAGCAACAAGACAAAAACATTAAAACCCATTATAAACGAGGCGTTTGTTGCATCCAGTGGGGACATACGGATTATAATGACTTATACTGTATTTTTGCGCATTGCATTGCATCACGCCGCGTAAACATAAAACCATGTGTGCATTTGTGATCAGAGAAATGACAAACAACAAGTGCTACTCTACACTGCTCAAAACTCGCGTTTGAATCGTCAATGGCAAATTCTTTAAATATGAAAAATTTACTTACAGGCTGTGAGTCAGAACAGCCGGCATTGTAGTCTACTCTCCCAGGATCAGTAAACAGTCCTCCATAAAATGCGCTGGACACATCGAAATATTTGGGTTGAAGTGTTCCGGAACAGTGTTGTAAATACAGCTTAACCACTGATTTCTAGTCGTGTCCTCTTTTAAAAGGCCAAACAAAGTGGTTTCACTTTCACAACAAAACACACGGGGGGCTTGAGTGAGCGGAGGCTGGCAGCTAGAGTGAGGAACGGCCGGCGGGCTAGAGTGAGAGGAGGCGGGCGGGCTTGAGAACGGAGCGGCCGGCGGATTAGACGAAGGAGCGTCCAGCGGGCTTGCGGCAACCACATGTGACGACCCCGGGCTGGACTCCGGATATCGTCCTCTTTTGGAAGGCCCAACAAAGTAGTTTCGCTTTCACAACGAAACACAGCACCTTCACGACATGGCGGCGGCAGCAACAACAATACTACAGCGAGAATAAAAGTTACGCCTCCTTTCTCTTTTAAAAGGCCAAACAAAGTGGTTTCACTTTCACAACAAAACACACGGGGGTCTTGAGTGAGCGGAGGCCGGCAGCTAGAGTGAGGAACGGCCGGCGGGCTAGAGTGAGAGGAGGCGGGCGGGCTTGAGAACGGAGCGGCCGGCGGATTAGACGAAGGAGCGTCCAGTGGGCTTGCGGCAACCACATGTGACGACCCCGGGCTGGACTCCGGATATCGTCCTCTTTTGGAAGGCCCAACAAAGTAGTTTCGCTTTCACAACGAAACACAGCACCTTCACGACATGGCGGCGGCAGCAACAACAATACTACAGCGAGAATAAAAGTTACGCCTCCTTTCTTTGCGTGAACATTTGGGCAGCGTTATGCAAATCTTCCCACATCGTGTTAGAACGAGCCGTTTTAGGTAGGCGTGGTTGACTCTTAACTTTTATAAAGAATATCTTTTTGGATTTGAGACTTTAGTCTTTGCAACTTTACAGATCTTCTTTCTGCACCAAGAGCTTGTAACACTCCAAAGAGAAAGGAAAAATTGAAATCGCATCATATGACCCCTTTAAAACATTTACTGACTCCAAAATTTTGAACGCTAGTGAGACATGCATGTCGTCATCATGAATGTCTCTGGCCAGTTTCATATTTTATTGTAGTTTAATGTAGTCTTCCGAGGCATATATTAGATATGATTACTAGATATAAATACACTTTTAATAAAGATATTATGTAATCATTCTTGGGATAATTCAAGATTTAATTTGATTGCATCTCTAACCATGTTTGTCGCAAGTAGAACAGTCACTATAAAAAGCTTCATCAGAAGTTCAGTTCCACACTTGGTGATAAGTGCTAACTCTCTTTCAGTCTAAAGGTGTTTATGAGAAGGTTGGAGAAGCCACGGAGACGGCTCTAACCTGCCTGGTGGAAAAGATGAACGTTTTTGACACTGACGTCAGGAGCCTGTCGACGATCGAGAGAGCCAACGCCTGCAACTCGGTACATATTTATACGATTAGTAAATAATTATGCAAGCACTTGTTTAATCATGATTTAATAACTCAATCTGTGCACGTGTAGGTGATCAAGCAGCTGATGAAGAAGGAGTTCACCCTGGAGTTCTCCAGAGACAGGAAGTCCATGTCTGTGTACTGTTCCCCCAACAAGGCCAAATCCTCTACTGCCAAGATGTTTGTCAAGGTACTAACCGGATACTTGTTTGTTATATACGGAGTTGTTGTATTGGCAGGTTTTTCAGATTGATAAACCGCTGTGTCTTCCTCAGGGAGCTCCAGAGGGAGTGATCGAGAGGTGCACTTACGTGCGTGTGGGTGGATCCAGGGTTCCCTTGACTCAAGGCATCAAGGATAAGATCTTGTCTGTGATCAGAGAGTATGGCACTGGCCGCGATACCCTGCGCTGCCTGGCACTGGCCACCCGCGATAGTCCGCTGAAGAAAGAGGAGATGATCCTGTCAGAAACGGCCCGCTTTGCAGAGTATGAGGTGACTGAGTTACTGAACTTGTACAAAACTGCATTATGCCAGTCTTTGTGTCATGCTCACAGCTATAGAATAAAGCGTTTATCCAAATAGTTAGCTATCTAGTATCTAACAAGTTTCATAAACTATTTATTCATCTGGCTAGTTAGCTAATAAATAATTTTTCCATTTGACTGTTTAGATAAATAATTTCTAGATAGCCATCTAGTAACATCTAGCTCTCTAATAAGTGTCTTTGCACTCTGTTAGCTATCTAGTTAGCTACCTACCTAATACACCAATTTTTAATCTAGCTAATTAGCTATCTATTGAAGTATCTATCTAGATATATTACTGTCTAATGGTTAACATAATCTAAAAGGTTTCTTTGCATCTTGGTAGATTACTATCTGTTAAACTGTTCAGCCATCTATCTAAACTGTTTAACATCAAGCTATCTAGTAATGTATCTAGCTTTCTACAAAAATACCTTTGCGTCTCACTAGCTTCCTGTCTAATAGACTATTTATCAAACTAGTTAACTATCTAATAGTGTTCATTTGTCTAGCTAGCTTCAGTTGTCTATTACTAGCTAGCTAGTTATTAGTATCTAATAACATGTATATCTAGCTATCTAATATATTTGTCCCACTAGCTGTTTGCTATCTTATAACTGAATTATAACTGATTTAACTAATAGTTAGCTATATTAAAGTATTTTTACATTTAGCTAGTTAGCTATCTTAAGTATAACTATTTACCCGTGTAGTAACGTCTAGCTCTCTAATAAAGAATAGTTGTTTTTTGGTAGCTTGCCATCTAATAAACTATTATTGTTAACTAGCTAGATTGATAGTTTTAATCAGTTTTGTTAACTGTTAAATAAACAGTCCATCTTTCTGGTTGCTATATAATACAATATGTAACTATTTAACTATTTAGTAATGTATCTAGGTATCTAATTAATTATCTTTTTGTCTTGCTAGCTTCCTGATAAACCATTTGTCTAATAAACCATTTTCTGTCTTGCTAGTTATGTCTAAAAAATCATTTTGATCCCGCTAGTTAGCTATCTAATAAAGTATTTCATTAGATAATAACGTCCATCATCTAATATAATTTTTGTGTGTCTCACTAGCTTTCTATCTAGCAAACTATTTATCCAACTAGTTAATATCTAAAAGTGTTTATCCAACTAGTTAGCTATCCAATGAAGTATTTTAAATATCTAGCTATCTAGAAATGTATTTATCCACAGTATCTTTGTGTCTAGTTAGCTGTCTCTATCTAGCCAGCTACTGAATTTTTATTTTTCCTAAACTTCCCGCTCCTCCCCATCTGCCAGTCGGATCTGACCTTCGTGGGCTGCGTGGGCATGCTGGATCCTCCTCGTACAGAAGTGGCTGCTTCCATCAAGCTCTGCCGCCACGCTGGCATCCGGGTCATCATGATCACCGGCGACAACAAAGGCACGGCTGTGGCCATCTGCAGACGCATCGGCATCTTCTCAGAGGACGATGACATCAACAGCATGGCCTTCACTGGCCGCGAATTTGACGACCTTTCACCTCACGCCCAGCAAGAGGCCGTCATGACTGCCCGCTGCTTCGCACGTGTCGAGCCTTCACACAAGTCCAAGATTGTGGAGTTCCTGCAGGGCTTTGATGAGATCACAGCCATGGTAGGTGGCCGTATGGTGTAAATGGACAGTGATTTAGCTCAACCGTGTTTGATTGTCCTATTTGGCTGAGCAGTTGTGTCTCTGCAGACAGGAGATGGCGTGAACGATGCCCCTGCCCTGAAGAAGGCAGAGATTGGCATCGCCATGGGCTCTGGCACTGCCGTGGCCAAGACAGCCTCGGAGATGGTCCTCGCTGATGACAACTTTTCCACCATTGTGGCTGCCGTTGAGGAAGGCAGAGCTATCTACAACAACATGAAGCAGTTCATCCGCTACCTCATCTCCTCCAACGTGGGCGAGGTCGTCTGGTCAGTCCGGTTGTGGTTTTCAGTTCCATTTCCGTTTTTTGTGTGTTGCTAATATGTTGGACTCCTCCACAGTATCTTCCTCACCGCTGCGTTGGGTTTCCCTGAGGCCCTGATCCCCGTCCAGCTGCTGTGGGTGAACCTGGTGACTGACGGTTTGCCCGCCACCGCTCTGGGCTTCAACCCTCCTGACCTGGACATCATGAACAAGCCCCCCCGCAACGCCAAGGAGCCGCTCATCTCTGGATGGCTCTTTTTCAGATACTTGGCCATCGGCTGTGAGTCACAAACATGATTAGTTGAGTTACTGAACTTGTACAAAACTGCATTATGCCAGTCTTTGTGTCATGCTCACAGCTATAGAATAAAGCGTTTATCCAAATAGTTAGCTATCTAGTATCTAACAAGTTTCATAAACTATTTATTCATCTGGCTAGTTAGCTAATAAATAATTTTTCCATTTTACTGTTTAGATAAATAATTTCTAGATAGCCATCTAGTAACATCTAGCTCTCTAATAAGTGTCTTTGCACTCTGTTAGCTATCTAGTTAGCTACCTACCTAATACACCAATTTTTAATCTAGCTAATTAGCTATCTATTGAAGTATCTATCTAGATATATTACTGTCTTGCCAAGGAGCCCCTCATCTCTGGATGGCTCTTTTTCAGATACCTGGCCATCGGCTGTGAGTCACAAATGTGACTTATGTACCCTAGTGGCTATGATTTAAGAGTTTGCTTATGTCATTTGATGACAACCTAGAAAAATGTACATATCCAGTATTGCTGGTCTGTTAAGTCTTATTTTGTGCGTGTGTTGTGTTTCTCAGGTTATGTGGGTGCTGCGACTGTAGGAGCTGCAGCCTGGTGGTTCATTGCTGCTGATGACGGTCCAATGGTCACATTTTACCAGCTGGTATATATCTCTGTTTTTAAAATAAATGGTGTGTGTGTGTGACTAAAACTGTAGCCTTAAGGCTGCCCCCTCGGGGCTTCAACCCTCCTGGCCGGGACATCATGAACAAGCCCCCCCGCAACGCCAAGGAGCCCCTCATCTCTGGATGGCTCTTTTTCAGATACCTGGCCATCGGCTGTGAGTCACAAATGTGACTCATGTACCCTAGTGGCTATGATTTAAGAGTTTGCTTATGTCATTTGATGACAACCTAGAAAAATGTACATATCCAGTATTGCTGGTCTGTTAAGTCTTATTTTGTGCGTGTGTTGTGTTTCTCAGGTTATGTGGGTGCTGCGACTGTAGGAGCTGCAGCCTGGTGGTTCATTGCTGCTGATGACGGTCCAATGGTCACATTTTACCAGCTGGTATATATCTCTGTTTTTAAAATAAATGGTGTGTGTGTGTGTGTGTGTGTGACTAAAACTGTAGCTATTTAGCTGGGTCACACTGAGTCTGATACAATAACACATAAATGCTTAGTTTTTGGTTACATTTTTGTCGTTATTTAAAGAAAAAAAGTTTGAATGTCTAAAAGATTTGTTTGACATTTAAACCGTTAAAAAGCTGACCTAGCTTTGATCGATTGCAGCACAATTTTTTGGACTCTTAATAATAAAAAAAAATAATAATAATAATGTAAAATAGAGGCATTATAAACAATGGTGTAATTTATTGCTGTGATTGCAAAGTTGAACTTTCAGCAGCCATTACTCTTCAGTGTCACTTCAGAAATCATTCTAATATGCGAGACTCAATAAATATTTTTTATTATTATTAATGTTGAAAACCATTGTGCTGCTTAATATTTTTTTTCTAGGACGAATAGAAAGTTCAAAAGAACAGCATTTATTTGAAATATAACTCTTTTGTAACAATGTACAAATCTTTACTGTCTACTTTGGATCAATGTTTTATATATTTTTTTTATTTACTTATTTAATATCATATAATTATATTTTATATACATGTATAATAATAATAATAATCATGTATTAATTTAAGGTATGTACATATATATTTGTAAATATTTAATACAGTTTTATTATATAATGAGAATTGTTATGTTAAAATTTATATTCTATATAAATTGTTGTAGTGGTAGTAACTAAGCATCTAAATAGTAACTATTTCTCTCTTGTCCTCTCAGAGTCATTTCCTGCAGTGTTCTCCTGATAATCCTGACTTCCAGGACCTGGAGTGCAACTTGTTCGAGTCTCCCTACCCCATGACCATGGCCCTGTCTGTGCTGGTCACCATCGAGATGTGTAACGCCCTCAACAGGTCAGTCACCATCCACCTGACATCTAGACTCAGGCATGACAGTGATTAAAAACAAGCTTTGTGTTGCTATTGAACCCAAGTAAACGTGTCGTTTTTCTTCCTGCAGTTTGTCAGAGAATCAGTCTCTGCTGCGCATGCCTCCCTGGGAGAACATCTGGCTGCTGGGAGCTATCTGCCTCTCCATGTCTCTTCATTTCCTCATCCTCTACGTGGATCCGCTGCCGGTAGGCCCCCATCATGATGTATCTGAACACCTATAGATCATTAAGTGCGCAATGTCAAAAATAATCTTGGGGCCCAGAATAGAATTTGATCTATAATGGAGCATTTATTTCTCCTCTACTGCTCCACACAAACTCTGAATATGGACCCAGTTTGCACTCCAGGTTCACTTTCACAAAAATCCAAACGTTTATTTTACTCTTACAAGTTATAATGCAATTCTAAATGGTTCTATTAACAGTTTTGTGGACAAAGTTCAGAACCTTTCTTTTGATTTGAAAATTTGTGCCAACTACACTATTTATTTCATATAGATACACAGTGTGAGTGTGTCCGGGGCGTTTCCTCCGAGTAGGCAAGGGAGGCAGTGTCTCCTCAAAATTGTCTCCCCAAAAAATTAGTTATAAATTATAACATATAATATTAAAAAGAGTATAAATCACTCTTGTTTCTAAAGAAACGTTGTGACCCCAGCAGGTACAGTTACAGCGGGAGTCCGTGGCTCTCTCGCCTCCCCTGAGCCCATTGACTTTTAACAGACCCCCGCGTCTGTGACCGGGCTTTAATGACCGATCACCTAAAAAAGTACAAATTAGATAACGGAAAATTTAGTTAAATATTAAGAAGAATAGCTGAACATAAGTTCACAAATAAAATATATTAAATTGTTTCTGCCTGGAGTTATTATTTTTGAATAAATTTAAAATGCTTAAAACACTATACTTTTACAACAATGTAATCAATATTTTATTAATTAAAGCCAAGTATGAATCTCATCGTTAAAGTATTATTTTTTTATATAGTGTAAGCAATGTTTATTTAACCAAGAAAATGTGACTGGGACATGAATTTACATTTGATTAAAAATAATAATGATTTCAGAACACCACCGCACACCACTTATATATACACACACACACACACACACACACACACACACACATATATATATATATATATATATATATATATATATATATATATACTTATATACT
>NW_015505771.1:855872-871512 GCF_001515645.1 Sinocyclocheilus grahami | reverse complement strand
TTAAAATATGATTACAATTATTTTTCGCTTAAAATCTATCATTTAAAAAAAATAGAAAATTATTTGTAAAATATTTTTCTACTATTACTACCCAACACTCAAAGTAGTAGCATAATATAAATTAATGTTATTTTAAAATGAGTCATTTATCATGTCTGTCATTTATTTATTTAATATTTATTTGTTTTTATTTTTATAATTTTGTTTATATTTCTATTTTTACTTATTAATTTCAGTTATATATTTTTATATATAAATGAATAAACAATGTAGATACAGTATATATCCATGTCACTCAGAAAAATCTATATAGTTATTCTAAAATCTATAGTTGTTATTATTATTTAAAATAAAGAAATCTATTCTGAATTCTATATGAATAAATACTTTTTACGTTGAGATATCCTTTTAAAAATTGTGTGGACGTGTTATTACTTATTACTTTCTACTTTTATGCTTTTTTATATTATAAAATATATCATTAATAGTTAATTTAATAAATATAATGTTATTATATTAAATAATAGTATAATAAAAGACCGCTATTGTCAATGTTTATTAAATAAAATATAATTAAAGCCTGTAGGCTGTTGGTACACTGGTGTCTGTGAAAGCCTTGGTGTCGATCCCCGTTTCATTCCATATTTTCTTTGCTTCACCCTCTGCTGTTCCTCAGGTATCTATAGTTGTTGTTATTATTATTTAAAATAAAGAAATCTATTCTGAATACTATATGAATAAATACTTTTTACGTTGAGAAATCCTTTTAAAAATTGTGTGGATGTGTTATTGCTTTCTACTTTTATGCTTATTTATATTATAAAATATATCATTAATAAATAGTTAATTTAATAAATAGAATGCTATTATATTAAATAATAGTATAATAAAAGACCGCTATTGTCAATGTTTATTAAATAAAATATAATTAAAGCCTGTAGGCTGTTGGTACACTGGTGTCTGTGAAAGCCTTGGTGTCGATCCCCGTTTCATTCCATATTTTCTTTGCTTCACCCTCTGCTGTTCCTCAGGTCATCTTCCAGATCACCGCTCTGAATGTGACCCAGTGGCTGATGGTGCTGAAGATCTCACTGCCTGTCATCCTCATGGACGAGCTGCTCAAATTCATCGCGAGGAACTACCTGGAGCCCGGTAAAGACCTGGACCGGGAACCCGACAAGAGAGTCTGGTCCCTCTCTGCATGCACTGAGGGGGTCTCCTGGCCCTTCGTAGCTCTGACACTCCCTCTAGTGGTGTGGCTGTACGGCACAGACACTAACATAACCCAGCAGCTCTGGTCCTCCTGACCCATCCAAGCTAACACATGACTCCAAATAACCAGAGAAGAAACATTAACAAGGAACAGCAGTCACCCGTTCACATTTGCACATGCATTTCAGCCTTGTTTCATTTTTGTTTTTTTTAAGTGTGTATATATAATGTTTATCCTCATATATGGCAATTTGTTGTCGGAGAATAGTATGTTCCTTTTTTATCATTCCATTTTAAGCACTTTTTTTCTTTTCTTATGAAAGGTGTATATTTTCTCAGGTCCCCCTTATGGCCTTTTTTGGATGCTTAAAGTGCAGAGATGAAAAATTGATCAGATTTCTTTGGATATTTTTGGCTCCGAGCTCTAAGATTTCTTTATAGCCTTTTGAGTCCGCTGGGCCAAAAAGAGCGAATGTGCATTTGGGTTATATTTAGATGTTTTCCACTGCAACGTCAACCATGTCGTTTCTGTTTCCTTTCCTCGCTTGAAGCAAAAAGATTTCCTCTGTGTTAAGTAGATTGGAGCTACCTCAGTTCCGTCCGTTGCTTTCTTAGGACCCCTTTCCTGACTTTATTTTTGCTCGATAGAAGACTAGCCAAATGTACTTCTTCCCTTCAACTAAAACACTAGCTGTTCATAGTTTTATTTTATTAATGCTTTAGTAAAAAAGACGTGACACTGACAGTGTGTTTAGAATATGCTTTGCGCAGATCCTCGGAAGATGTTTACTTTTTCATGTGCTGGATGTATTTATAGGGACAGTGTAGTGATTATAATATTATAGATGAATTATTTTTACTGTAATGTGTGTAAATACTAGATGCTGAGTAAATGAACTGAGCACAAATTATCCCTTTTTTTTTTGTTATATCTAGGATGAATTCTGAGATTAAAACCCTGGCATTATTACACGGGATCTCTTTACATCTATAAATGGCACAATTTATTCATTAGGGGTCCAAATTTTTTTTTTCCTCCTTTAAAAATAATAATAATCAGTTCTCTTGTAAAAGTGTCTTACTGCAGGTGCCCAACAGACATGCATGATTAAATTAGCTATTAAAATGAATAATTTTGTCCTGTGTGCATCAGCGAGTGAGTACTGCTCACATAATACACATTCACAACCTCATGTTTGTTTGTACTGCTGCCTGCATCAGATTGACTGACGTCATGCAACTGTCTCTACAATGTTTCTAAAGGAGCTATATGTAACTCTGTAAAGAGGCATTTAATGTCTAGCTATAGTTGCATGACATCACATTTCTTTATGTATACAGTATCGTTGTGTTTTATTTGTTTTCAAATGTGTCCTTATTTTGCCATCTCTCTTTCTCTCTCTCTCTCCAGCTCGGGATGATTAAGCCAATCCGCTCTCTGTATTCCTTGCAGAAGCTGTGAGGTTTTCTTGACTTTAGTGCATGTTGTTTTCGGCAGCTCCACACATCTTTCTAGGCCTGCATGTCAACTGTGCTAAAACCTAAGAATTTGTGTCATTAGTTTAGAAGAAGCTCAAACATTAGGAGTGGAAAAATTAAGACCTGATATTTCAGGTTGAACCCGTCTGAAGCCAGTGAAATTTGGACAGAAAAACCCCCCCACAATGCATTAAACATTACAGCAGTTTTCATGCTGCATGTCCCCTTTTGTTAGAAACTTGTATAGCACTGCAATATTTCATTTGAAAAGACAAAAAGATGCCATTAGTGAAAAAATTAACCAAAACTGATTGTTCTTGTTGCTTTGCACAGGGTTGTGCAATATGTTTTAAAGCAGAGGTTCATTTCAGGTGTTAGGTGTGTGTGTGTGTGACATTGAGAGACAGGCGGTGTTTTACAGCAGTGCCCATGACAACGGAGAGCGGGCGCTGCCGAATCAGTGTTGTAATTATCACAAAGACTTGTGGTTAATAAAATGATATTACATGGTTGCACTGCTGTTTCTTTACCTTGTCAACACGATTTTGTATGAGGAAAAGAGATATTCTGTTTAGTAACATTGAGCACGTCAACATTTTTCATGCCATGATTTTAATTCAAAAACATTTAAAAATAGCCTTATTTACAACAATACAGAAACAAGACAATGAAAAGGAAAAAAAAAAAGAATGCACATAGGGCTACAGAAATGAATTTATATGAGTTATTCACACCAAAACCAAAAGGGGAAACTTTTTCTTTTAGATTTTGGCATGATATACGACTTTGACATGTTTTCATTACACACCAGATCAGAAAAAAACCCTAAAGATTTTGTGTGATTGTGGTTCATTTAAAAGACGTCTCTAACAATCACTTTTACTGAAAAAAGCTTAGAGCATGCAAAACAAATGACAGATCTGACACCTTTATGAAAAATAAGTAGCACAGTTGCCTAGTCCTGTGTTTAACCCAAAACAGCAAAAGTGAGGCCCATGATGCTTAAAAACTGTTCGAAAATACATTAAGAGTGAATCATTTGTGTATTTAGTCCAACATCAGCAGCACTGTATGTTGAAAAAAAGATTATACCATCCTTGTGGCCAAGCTGGCGACAGACTGAATCTGTGTAGTGCTGTATGAGAAAGATAATCTTTGGATATGACAAAACTGGAAACTTTAAGGACAAGCTACCAAACAAATCCAAATGTCATCCACAAATCCGAATAAAGTCAGTGTTCGTAACTCACCACTAGACAGCAGCAGTGAGCAATAATGGCATCTCTCCACTCTCACACATCAAAATCCATGAGTGTGGATGTTTTTCGGAAGAGTCTCTTAATGAGTGCTGAGGGTCACTGCATGCCGAACCACTGCTCCTGATCGGCCCACTGCACCGCCTCGCTGTCGCTGCCCTCCAGATCTCCCTCCTCCCCACTGCCCTCCATATCGTCCCCGTCCAGCTCCACCGTGGCGTCTGTGGGACTCTCCTCCTTCTCCATCTTCTGCATGCCCTCCAGAGACTTCTGGTCATTCGGATCGAGGCTACAGAAGAGGACTAGAACAGTCAGTTCTGCTCGACTCTAATGTTTAAGATTGTACCGTACAGTGTGGATGACGTAAGCTAACACATGACTCCAAATAACCAGAGAAGAAACATTAACAAGGAACAGCAGTCACCCGTTCACATTTGCACATGCATTTCAGCCTTGTTTCATTTTTGTTTTTTTTAAGTGTGTATATATAATGTTTATCCTCATATATGGCAATTTGTTGTCGGAGAATAGTATGTTCCTTTTTTATCATTCCATTTTAAGCACTTTTTTTCTTTTCTTATGAAAGGTGTATATTTTCTCAGGTCCCCCTTATGGCCTTTTTTGGATGCTTAAAGTGCAGAGATGAAAAATTGATCAGATTTCTTTGGATATTTTTGGCTCCGAGCTCTAAGATTTCTTTATAGCCTTTTGAGTCCGCTGGGCCAAAAAGAGCGAATGTGCATTTGGGTTATATTTAGATGTTTTCCACTGCAACGTCAACCATGTCGTTTCTGTTTCCTTTCCTCGCTTGAAGCAAAAAGATTTCCTCTGTGTTAAGTAGATTGGAGCTACCTCAGTTCCGTCCGTTGCTTTCTTAGGACCCCTTTCCTGACTTTATTTTTGCTCGATAGAAGACTAGCCAAATGTACTTCTTCCCTTCAACTAAAACACTAGCTGTTCATAGTTTTATTTTATTAATGCTTTAGTAAAAAAGACGTGACACTGACAGTGTGTTTAGAATATGCTTTGCGCAGATCCTCGGAAGATGTTTACTTTTTCATGTGCTGGATGTATTTATAGGGACAGTGTAGTGATTATAATATTATAGATGAATTATTTTTACTGTAATGTGTGTAAATACTAGATGCTGAGTAAATGAACTGAGCACAAATTATCCCTTTGTTATATCTAGGATGAATTCTGAGATTAAAACCCTGGCATTATTACACGGGATCTCTTTACATCTATAAATGGCACAATTTATTCATTAGGGGTCCAAATTTTTTTTTTCCTCCTTTAAAAATAATAATAATCAGTTCTCTTGTAAAAGTGTCTTACTGCAGGTGCCCAACAGACATGCATGATTAAATTAGCTATTAAAATGAATAATTTTGTCCTGTGTGCATCAGCGAGTGAGTACTGCTCACATAATACACATTCACAACCTCATGTTTGTTTGTACTGCTGCCTGCATCAGATTGACTGACGTCATGCAACTGTCTCTACAATGTTTCTAAAGGAGCTATATGTAACTCTGTAAAGAGGCATTTAATGTCTAGCTATAGTTGCATGACATCACATTTCTTTATGTATACAGTATCGTTGTGTTTTATTTGTTTTCAAATGTGTCCTTATTTTGCCATCTCTCTTTCTCTCTCTCTCTCCAGCTCGGGATGATTAAGCCAATCCGCTCTCTGTATTCCTTGCAGAAGCTGTGAGGTTTTCTTGACTTTAGTGCATGTTGTTTTCGGCAGCTCCACACATCTTTCTAGGCCTGCATGTCAACTGTGCTAAAACCTAAGAATTTGTGTCATTAGTTTAGAAGAAGCTCAAACATTAGGAGTGGAAAAATTAAGACCTGATATTTCAGGTTGAACCCGTCTGAAGCCAGTGAAATTTGGACAGAAAAACCCCCCCACAATGCATTAAACATTACAGCAGTTTTCATGCTGCATGTCCCCTTTTGTTAGAAACTTGTATAGCACTGCAATATTTCATTTGAAAAGACAAAAAGATGCCATTAGTGAAAAAATTAACCAAAACTGATTGTTCTTGTTGCTTTGCACAGGGTTGTGCAATATGTTTTAAAGCAGAGGTTCATTTCAGGTGTTAGGTGTGTGTGTGTGTGACATTGAGAGACAGGCGGTGTTTTACAGCAGTGCCCATGACAACGGAGAGCGGGCGCTGCCGAATCAGTGTTGTAATTATCACAAAGACTTGTGGTTAATAAAATGATATTACATGGTTGCACTGCTGTTTCTTTACCTTGTCAACACGATTTTGTATGAGGAAAAGAGATATTCTGTTTAGTAACATTGAGCACGTCAACATTTTTCATGCCATGATTTTAATTCAAAAACATTTAAAAATAGCCTTATTTACAACAATACAGAAACAAGACAATGAAAAGGAAAAAAAAAAAGAATGCACATAGGGCTACAGAAATGAATTTATATGAGTTATTCACACCAAAACCAAAAGGGGAAACCCCCCCCCCCCACTTTTGCATAAGTAATAAATCTCTTAATACATTTTCATCAAAGCAAAAAAAAAAAACATTTAAATAGTATCGCTGCATTATCTTAATAGAAATCACCACACTGAATGAGCATTAATGAATGGGTGAAATGTACTTAAATGCCATAAAAATGTGAAATTCCTAACAGGATTCATTTTCTACACAAAACATTTTCTTTTAGATTTTGGCATGATATACGACTTTGACATGTTTTCATTACACACCAGATCAGAAAAAAAACAAAGATTTTGTGTGATTGTGGTTCATTTAAAAGACGTCTCTAACAATCACTTTTACTGAAAAAAGCTTAGAGCATGCAAAACAAATGACAGATCTGACACCTTTATGAAAAATAAGTAGCACAGTTGCCTAGTCCTGTGTTTAACCCAAAACAGCAAAAGTGAGGCCCATGATGCTTAAAAACTGTTAGAAAATACATTAAGAGTGAATCATTTGTGTATTTAGTCCAACATCAGCAGCACTGTATGTTGAAAAAAAGATTATACCATCCTTGTGGCCAAGCTGGCGACAGACTGAATCTGTGTAGTGCTGTATGAGAAAGATAATCTTTGGATATGACAAAACTGGAAACTTTAAGGACAAGCTACCAAACAAATCCAAATGTCATCCACAAATCCGAATAAAGTCAGTGTTCGTAACTCACCACTAGACAGCAGCAGTGAGCAATAATGGCATCTCTCCACTCTCACACATCAAAATCCATGAGTGTGGATGTTTTTCGGAAGAGTCTCTTAATGAGTGCTGAGGGTCACTGCATGCCGAACCACTGCTCCTGATCGGCCCACTGCACCGCCTCGCTGTCGCTGCCCTCCAGATCTCCCTCCTCCCCACTGCCCTCCATATCGTCCCCGTCCAGCTCCACCGTGGCGTCTGTGGGACTCTCCTCCTTCTCCATCTTCTGCATGCCCTCCAGAGACTTCTGGTCATTCGGATCGAGGCTACAGAAGAGGACTAGAACAGTCAGTTCTGCTCGACTCTAATGTTTAAGATTGTACCGTACAGTGTGGATGACGTTACCTTAGCGCTATACTGTACTGGTCCATGGCCTCCTGATAGTCATTAACAGCTACGAGAAAATCCCCCAGCATCCTGTGCAGCACGCAGTCGCTCTGATTGGCTAAAGTGTTCCGTAGAAGTGCTATTCCTTCCTCATACTTCTGTTCTCGACCTGTAATGAAAACAATTTAGATTTTACACAGCATTCCACCAAAATATCAGCTTTTGAAGCTTAATTATTAACAATAATGTGTGTTATTTCATAACTAACTTTCATAACAGTTAAAGAACAACAAAAACGGCAACAATAATAATAAACTATATAATGAACAAAATAAACAAATAGAAAAACAAATACATAAAAATAAATTACTACTACGAATTATTAAATTGATCAAATAAAAAGTGTAATAATTGTCATTTTAAAATAAAATTATTTATAATAACTTAAAAATATTTATTAGTGACTCATTTTAAATAATAATAAAACTAATAATAAATAGAAGAATAAATAAACAAAATAATAATAATTAGAAAAGTATAAAATAATAATATAATTAATAAATAGGAAATCATATAAATAATACAAAAAATAAAATAATAATAATTTATAATAATAATGTAATTAATAAATAAGTTATAATAACAACATAAAATAGATAATAATGATAAATTTAATAATAGAAGAATAAATAAGTAAAAATAATAATAATAGAAAAAGTATATAATAAAAATTATAATAAAAAATAGGAAATAATGTAATTAATATGATAACTAGTTAATAACGAAAACTATAATAATAACAATAAAATAAATAAAATGACAAATGGAATAAATAAATCACTATTAAAATTAAAAATATTATTATAAAATAAAATTATTATAATTAAATCCATAAATCATAATCAATTAACAACAACAAAAACATTAATAATAATAGATAGAAAAAAATAGAATAAACAAAATAAATCATAATGAAATAATTGCACGGTTTACGATTAACATAGAAAGACATGTGACTTTTTGACATACTGAGGAGCTCTGCTTTCTTCACGACAGCTTTGATATAGTCGGGCCGCTGAGCGAGGGCTTTGTCCAGCAGAGTCTTGGCCTTCTCCTGGGTCATGGGATCTTCCAGACAAACTGTGGCCAGGATGGTGAGAGGTTGGGCGTTCGCTCCCAGGGTCTTGTAAATATTGTTGGCCATTCCCATAGCCTCCCGGACACCATTAGAGGCAAGATAGCAGTCAATCAGACCTGAAAACAAGGTCACAAGTATCACTATGAGATGACTGAAAACATGACTGTGAGATTTGTCTAACCTTTATAAAACAGGACAGTAACTAACAGATATTCAGCAAATCAATAGACTAAATATCTATAAACTTTTATTGCACAAAACTATCAAGATCTACCCTACAAAATATGCATAACAACATTATATCCCTATTATCGTGAAATTCTTTCTTGCCTTCATAGCAGTCCAGACGACAGGGCGCCAGTCTCATGGCTTCTCTGAAGTGTATGATGGCTTCCTGCACTCGGCCCATGTTCCTCAGCGCCACCCCCTTCAGGAGCAGCGCCTGCACACTGGTGTTCCGTAGAAGTGCTATTCCTTCCTCATACTTCTGTTCTCGACCTGTAATGAAAACAATTTAGATTTTACACAGCATTCCACCAAAATATCAGCTTTTGAAGCTTAATTATTAACAATAATGTGTGTTATTTCATAACTAACTTTCATAACAGTTAAAGAACAACAAAAACGGCAACAATAATAATAAACTATATAATGAACAAAATAAACAAATAGAAAAACAAATACATAAAAATAAATTACTACTACGAATTATTAAATTGATCAAATAAAAAGTGTAATAATTGTCATTTTAAAATAAAATTATTTATAATAACTTAAAAATATTTATTAGTGACTCATTTTAAATAATAATAAAACTAATAATAAATAGAAGAATAAATAAACAAAATAATAATAATTAGAAAAGTATAAAATAATAATATAATTAATAAATAGGAAATCATATAAATAATACAAAAAATAAAATAATAATAATTTATAATAATAATGTAATTAATAAATAAGTTATAATAACAACATAAAATAGATAATAATGATAAATTTAATAATAGAAGAATAAATAAGTAAAAATAATAATAATAGAAAAAGTATATAATAAAAATTATAATAAAAAATAGGAAATAATGTAATTAATATGATAACTAGTTAATAACGAAAACTATAATAACAATAAAATAAATAAAATGACAAATGGAATAAATAAATCACTATTAAAATTAAAAATATTATTATAAAATAAAATTATTATAATTAAATCCATAAATCATAATCAATTAACAACAACAAAAACATTAATAATAATAGATAGAAAAAAATAGAATAAACAAAATAAATCATAATGAAATAATTGCACGGTTTACGATTAACATAGAAAGACATGTGACTTTTTGACATACTGAGGAGCTCTGCTTTCTTCACGACAGCTTTGATATAGTCGGGCCGCTGAGCGAGGGCTTTGTCCAGCAGAGTCTTGGCCTTCTCCTGGGTCATGGGATCTTCCAGACAAACTGTGGCCAGGATGGTGAGAGTTTGGGCGTTCGCTCCCAGGGTCTTGTAAATATTGTTGGCCATTCCCATAGCCTCCCGGACACCATTAGAGGCAAGATAGCAGTCAATCAGACCTGAAAACAAGGTCACAAGTATCACTATGAGATGACTGAAAACATGACTGTGAGATTTGTCTAACCTTTATAAAACAGGACAGTAACTAACAGATATTCAGCAAATCAATAGACTAAATATCTATAAACTTTTATTGCACAAAACTATCAAGATCTACCCTACAAAATATGCATAACAACATTATATCCCTATTATCGTGAAATTCTTTCTTGCCTTCATAGCAGTCCAGACGACAGGGCGCCAGTCTCATGGCTTCTCTGAAGTGTATGATGGCTTCCTGCACTCGGCCCATGTTCCTCAGCGCCACCCCCTTCAGGAGCAGCGCCTGCACACTGTTGCTGTTCAGCTGGATGGCTTTAGCTCCCAGATACAGGGCACGAGAGTAACGCTTACTGTAGAAACTGTGACATCTGGGGAAAACAAAACAATAAGAGCGTTCAACCGCGTTTCAGAGACATTAGGAGAAGGTCAAACTCACCCAGATATGACCCAGGGCTCAGCATGCTGGTCAGATATGTTGAACAATCGTCCTCCGAGAACCTCCACATCTTCCAGATGACCCTCCCTAGCCATAAGATAGCCGTATACATCCATACCTGCAAACCAGCACGATCATTTCATTCAAACAAACAAGAATCGTCATGCAGTGTATCTAGATGGTTAAAGGACTGGTTGATGCCATGCACCTTTGATCAGGTAAGGGTCGAGCATCTGTGCCTGCTCAAACTTCAGGATGGAGTTTTTGGTGTCTCCAGCCCTGAAGTACACATCCGCCAGAGTGACTAAAAGATCAACGTTATCCCTCAAGAGTGACTTCTTCTCCAAAGAGCTGAGGACAGATGGACTAGTCAACAAAAACTCAGACACATAAGAGCTACGCACGTGACAGGTGAGTAATTACTTTCTAAATATTTTTGCATGGGGAAAAAAAATTATAATTGTTATTAATAACTAAAATTATTAAGTGAAATCTGAAAAAATAAATATTGCATGAAAACTTCAACTTGAATGAAATTGTTTGAATAAAAAAAAAAAATGTTGCCTTGACTACTGACTGAAATAAGTATTAAAATATATGAAAAATATTGCATAACAAAATTGCTAAAACTTAAAATTCAAAAGCCAATTCAAAATATTAAATACTATAAGAGTAAATAAATAATACAATGACTGTGAATCTAATATAATCTAATAGTTTAAATACCATATATAATCATTGTTATTGTTAACTAAGACTATTTTAAATAATTTTTAATTGAAATAATGCTGAAATATTTTTTTTTTATAAAAATAAGATGAAAACTAAAACTTAAAAAAAGAAACTTCAAGTACTAAAATGACTAAAACAGAAATAACAAAAGCTAAATATAAATATAAAAAAACGAATAAATGACAAAATTACTGAAAATATTAAAAAAGCTCATTCAAAATATATTCATAAATACTATAATAGTATATAAATGATACAACAACAGAATCTAATCTAATCTAATACAAGATCATACTTTTTGATGACAGTGGTGGCTAATACCAAATCACACAATTTTATTTATTACAAAAAAATAACATTTATAAAACATGTATAAATGTAAAGATTGCTACAGAATTTTATTTTATTTTTTTAATTATTCCAAAATGTTTCCATGGCCACACAACACCTAAGAAATGAAAGTTGCTTTACTGAAATCCTGAATTTGATCACGAAAAGCCCAATTGAACTGACAGTAGGCGCGTTTCCATTACAGATTTGCGCAAAACTTTGGCGATATTTTCTGAATGTCGATTGTTACGCTAAAACGTAACCCTTTTGCCTCTCGCGATAAGTCATGGCAACGGATTTTGGCTATATTTATTCAAAGGAGGCGTATGCGTGTATCTTCACAGAAGCAGCACAGAGAGCCGCTTCAGAAACGTGCGTGGCGCGGCTGGAATAAACCATAGACTGTATAAAAACATTAACACAAGCATTGAGTGGCCGTAATCAGCTTCAGTGGCCGTATCAAGAGCCACACTGCACCACAGACGTGTGCAGTGTAAATTGTCTAAGCATTAATAGTAGGGAAAGCCTCGTATACTGGAGCGTGGCCACTTATGAAGTGTTTCGTGGAGGTTATAGTACATTGAAGAATGATCATATGACTTTTTACATACGCCATGTGACCTGTAAATGCGAAAAAGCCGTTTTTCCATTGCAGTTTTGCGAATTAATCCTTTTTCGCATTGCCTGAAAAACCACCTCATGCCAGCGTAACAACGTTTTTGCGATATATGGCCGTTTTTGTGAAATTGACGCGTTTCCATTAGGCGTATTTTCAATTCGCAATTTCAATTTGCGCAATTTGAAGGGTAATGGAAACGCGCCTACTGTCCTATCCTCACCAGATAGTGTTGATGGCTCTCTGATTGTCCCCTCCGTGTGTGAAAGCATGTGCTTTAATCCAGACAGACAGCCAATCAAGATTCGGGATGCTCTGAATCACGTCCATCGTCATGGAAGCGACCTCTGCCCCCTTCACCGATAGAGACAGAAGCCCTGCAGCGGAGCAGACAGGACGAGGCTTTAATGTTGGGTTCAGAGTGAACTTTCAAGACAAAGAAAGGACAAGATGCACCACCACAGGAACACAGCTGTATTCTTACTGACCAATAATAGCATCAAGAGCCAGAGGACACTGTCTCAACACCTCCTTATAGCTTGTGACGGCTGAACGCTCCTGACCGGCCTTCCTGTAAAGATTCGCCAGCATCATGTTGATCTGGAAAACAATCAAACAAAGTGCTCTTTTATGCCACTTTTTAGACTTAATCATTATGAGTATATTAGCTTGTTAGATTCACACACACACAGATTTGTAAAACAAAAAAAGCACTAGGCCGCGTGTGAAAACACACCTTTGGCGTTCTCTGGCGTGAAGGGATTCCCTCCAGCACGGATATGGCATCTTTATCCAGCTTCAGAATAGTATAACACTCTGCGATTTTATATTTCACTTCAATCTCTGACGGCAAGTTCTGTAGTTGATGAACACAGAGTTGGTTAACTCCATTCAAATGAATTCAAATAGAAACATGGGAAATAAGGGAGCCATTACAAAAATCACTGTTTCCACCAAAACAGCAACAACAAATCTTATCAATTCTATGAAATCATAATAATTAGTCATGTGTGAATAGACATGATTAGGTCATCACTATTACTATTTCACACAATCTTTTTTTTTCTGACAAAATAATAATATTTTATGCCAAAAAATAATAACAATTCAATAGCAATAATATAATATATACACTACCCTTCATAGGTTTGAGGTCAGTAAGACTTTTTTAATTGAAAGAAATTAATACTTTTATTCAAGAAAACCTTTAATTGATCAAAAGTGACATTTTATGTTACCAAAGATTTCTATTTCAAATAAATGGTGTTCTTTAGCATTTTCTCTTAAAGAATCATGAAACAAATTTACATGATTTCCACAAAAAAATATTAAGCAGCACAAATGTTTTCAACATTGATAATAAGAAGAAATGTTTCTTCAGCCCTAAATCAGCATATTAGAATGCTTTCTGAAGGATCGTGTGAAACTGAAGACTAGAGTAATGATGCTGAAAATTCATAAAATTGCATTTTAAAGTATATTAAAATAAAGCAATAAGCCCCAAGAAGCCATGGTTTACAGTCAATTTATGTAAACGAAGCGGAGTGCCTACAACCCCTTTAGCTGTTATTAAATCACTGTAAACCACGGCTTCACGGGGCTTATTGCTTTTATAAAACGGTTATTCCATATACGTAGTAAGGTTTCACAAAATAAAACGGAGTAAATAAAGTGTAATGATATTAATAAAATCATTAGTCTTCCGCCAAACAATATAGTTCCTCAGAAACAAAGTGGTTGCCGAGCAACACACAAATGTAAATAAAAGGTGTATGTTTGTAGAGTGATTTACAACAGCTTCGAACTTGGCTCAACCAATTAGAATCAAGGACCGGAGCTATCCGTTTTATAATAGCACTGTTATTATAAATTGTAATAATATTTCACAAGATTACAGCAATGATGAGCATTAGAGATTTCTTTCAAAAACATAAAAAAATCATACTGACCAAATGTCTGTATGGTAGGCTTGCCGCGATAGACGGTGCTGACGGTGATACGGGTGTTAAGCCGCAACACCGGTTATAAATCACTTGCCCACCGCGTCACACCCCCACCGTCGTTTTTTGATTTTTTATAGAAATAAAAATAATTTAGTTCAGTAAAAGAACAGACGCTACAATTAAAAACTAATAGCACTGTTATTATAAATTGTAATAATATTTCACAAGATTACAGCAATGATGAGCATTAGAGATTTCTTTCAAAAACATAAAAAAATCATACTGACCAAATGTCTGTATGGTAGGCTTGCCGCGATAGACGGTGATACGGGTGTTAAGCCGCAACACCGGTTATAAATCACTTGCCCACCGCGTCACCGACCCCCACCGTCGCAATTCAAACGAACAATTGCTTTAAAAAATTAACCGTACTATTTACATGTATTGCTTTAGCATGAACTTACCTAATGATACAAACTGTAGTGATTAAGCCCAGGTAATGTAACAAACGATGGTATTGAGTGGATGTGTGTGTGAGAGCTGCGTCCGAAATCACATACTTCCATACTATATAGTAGGCGAAAAACAGTATGCGAAGCGAGTAGTACGTCCGAATTCATAGTATTCGAAAAACAGTAGGCGAGAAGTACCCGGATGACCTACTACTTCCGCCCGAATTCCGTAGCATGCATATGATGGACACTTTACTATCCCATGAGGCCACGCGAGAGGAGGCGCCATATTCGAGAACGGCAGAAGGCGGCGACGCGGCTCTCTTCAAGTGTAAGTACCTCAGGGAAAAACCTTGTTCACTGTGGTTAAATTGCACGTGTTTAACATGATCTAAGTGAACGGCTGACTTATTGAAAGTTTAAACATTGTAAGTCGATGAGATAATTTCGTGAGTCGGCTGTAAAAAGATGTTCAATCGCCGATGAAAGTGGTAAGAATTACGTGAAACATTGCTGATGTTCGCAGTAGTGAGAGCTCTTTAAATTTAGGCGCTGTTGTGTAGACGCATGTCACGTGACAACATCAACATGGCGGATGTAGTACGTCCGAATTCCATTCATACTACTCGCATTCATACTATATAGAACGTACTTTTTTAACGGTCGAGTAGTACGTTCAAATTCAAATGTAGTACCTACTAAGCAGTATGCGATTTCGGACGCACCCAAAGTCATAGCGCCACCAACTGACGGAAGGAAGTGTGTCATTTTCAAAATGCTTTTAATTTATTATTTATTTATTTAATTTTTTAATTTAATTTATTTTAATTCATCATCTTCTTTTTACCCGATTTGCTTCAAACTTCTTCAGAATAATGTCAAAAC
>NW_015505771.1:839609-855849 GCF_001515645.1 Sinocyclocheilus grahami | reverse complement strand
CCCCCTAAAACGGCTCATTCTAACACGCCCCCACATATCTACGTCACTATATGGGAAAATTTGCATAATGCGTTTGTAATGGGTTTTAATGTTTTTGTCTCGTCGCTCCGGACACGGCATCACAGTATGGTGAGGGGCGTAACATTTCCGTCTCACGCTTGAGGTATTCGGCCAATCACAACGCACTGGATAGCTGGCCAATCAGAGCACACCTCGCTTTTCAGAACAATGAGCTTTGTAAAAATCAACGTGTTTCAGAAAGGCGGGGCATAGAGGAGAAACAATAATGTACATTATGTGGAAAATAATGTGTTTTTTTTTACTTTAAACCACATAAACACAGTTCATTACACCAAATACACAAAATAATGTTCTTTTTAGCAGCATCATATGACCCCTTTAAGTCTGCTTTCTAAATACTGAAAGGAAGTAATGATATTAATAGTGATTAATTTATTTTATTGACAACTGAGTGTAGAAAAGATTAGTATATATATATATATATATATAGAGAGAGAGAGAGAGAGAGAGAGAGAGAGAAAACTTGCCTTGGACTCCTACCTCAAAATGTTTTCTAACTCTTTGCAACTCTATAATATTTTACAAGAAATTTTTGAGAAAATGTTGATTGTAATTACAATTGTTTCAAAGGGGTCATATGATGCTTTTTTAAAGATCATTATGTTGTGTATTTGGTGTAACAGAATATGTTTACATGCTTTAATGTTCAAAAAACACATTATTTTTCAAATACTGTACATTATTGTAGGTCCTCTATGCCCCGCCTCTCTCAAACGCTTCGTTTTCTACAAAGACCCTCCTTCCGACAAGCGCAGTCTGCTCTGATTGGCCAGCTGACCCAGTGCATTGTGATTGGCCGAACACCGCAAGCACTCGTCGGAAATGTAACGCCTCTTACCATAATCGCGAGCTTCATCTTTCAAAATAAATGTAAAGACAGAGCCCGAAAGGGGAGCAGAGCCTCATTACACAGGCCACGGTTAAGACAGCTGACTCCACTGTGATGTGACCCTGTCTCTCTCTCTTTCTCTCTCTCTCTTGCTCGCGCACACACGATGCAAAACTCAAGTAATGTCAGTAATGAACAATACTGCACAAATCATAGTGATCATGAAGAATGTCCTTATTCTGTCCCAAACATGTACAGTAAAGTGGATATACAGTATACAACACCCCATCAGTTATATTCAGGTCTATAGTGCCACCTGTTGGCACAGTTTTGTAAGAGATCACGAGAAAATATTAAGTCGTGATAACGAGAAAACTACTTTCGTTATGTCGATATAATGAGATAATTAAATCGTGATAATGAGAAAACAACTTTCGTTACGTCGATATAATGAGAAAATATTAAGTCGTGATAACGAGAAAACAACTTTCGTTATGTCGATATAATGAGATAATTAAGTCGTGGTAAGAGATCACGAGAAAATATTAAGTCGTGATAACGAGAAAACTACTTTCGTTATGTCGATATAATGAGATAATTAAGTCGTGATAATGAGAAAACAACTTTCGTTATGTCGATATAATGAGAAAATATTAAATCGTGATAACGAGAAAACAACTTTCGTTATGTCGATATAACAAGACAATTAAGTCGTGATAACGAGAAAACAACTTTCGTTATGTCGATATCACGAGATAATTAAGTCGTGATCACGAGAATACTACTTTCGTTATGTCTATATAATGAGAAAATATTAAGTCGTGATAACGAGAAAACAAGTTTCGTTATGTCGATATAACGAGAAAATATTAAGTCGTGATAATGAGAAAACAACTTTTATGTCGATATGAGAAAATATTAAGTCGTGATAACGAGAAAACAACTTTCGTTATGTCGATATAACGAGAAAATATTAAATCGTGATAACGAGAAAACTACTTTCGTTATGTCAATATCATGAGAAAATATTAAATCGTGATAACGAGAAAACAACTTTCGTTATGTCGAGATCATGAGAAAATATTAAGTCGTGATAACGAGAAAACAACTTTTGTTATGTCAAGATCACGAGAAAATATTAAGTCGTGATAACGAGAAAACAACTTTCGTTATGTCGAGATCATGAGAAAATATTAAGTCGTGATAACGAGAAAACAACTTTCGCTATGTCAAGATCACGAGAAAATATTAAGTCGTGATAACGAGAAAACAACTTTCGTTATGTCGATATAACGAGATAATTAAGTTGTGATTATGAGAAAACAACTTTTGTTATGACGAGATCACGAGATAATTAAGTCGTTATCACAAAACAAGAAAAAAAAATTATAATCCATGGGCTCTTAGGACTTCGGTAAATCGAAACAATTTTGTTCTTCAAATGACTTAAATACATCCTTTTATATACCCTTAGATATACATTTAATTATTCACACACAGATTTTAATGACTGTCACAGCTTTTCTTGAATTCTTTGTCCCCAAACCAGAACAAATGGATCCCATACACACACACACACACACACACACAAAACAATCACATTGTTGATATGTATATTATTTTACCAGGTTTCACTGGGTTACGTGTACAAAGGTACATGTCAGTTGTATGTTATATGCAACTGAATCATCATGTTCAAACTGGTGATATATGGTCTGGGATCTTTGGAATTTTGAAATCGACTTCAGTCCAATTTGCAGGTAAGAAAAGGATCCCGTTGTAAGCGTCGTTGCAGGGGTTCAGGCTCATATGCATGTCCACTTCAAACTGTTACCCAACAGTTTTGAATCGGTTTCCCACAATCAAGTGCACATTTGATCACATCTCACAACAACAGAGTAAATCTCTCTGCAAATGTCCATGTAAAATCCTTTTAAAAAACAAAAGGAAAACTGCATTATATCAAATTAATCACACTGACGCCACTTTATGAACAGCTTCAAGCTCCTGATAGTAGGTCTTTGATCACTGCGATGGCTCTGGGAGATCTACAGAAATGTGGTTATTTGTGCCTTGCTGTTGGGCAAATTATTGAAAAGCACCAGAAAAAGAGTTGCAACACAACTCCTAAAATCTTTCTAGCAAAAACCACACCGGTGAAGACAAACCATCCTTTGCAAATGATGCGGATGATCTTAGAAAAGCATATTGTTAATCTACGCACATAAATACACAAATAAATATCATGCATTATTAACAAAACAATGAGTTTCCCTGATTATTAGCAATTAACTGTAATTGGAAGACAACTGATTTTAAACAAGCCTAAAATTTCGGAAATAAGCATGAATTCAATACAAACAGAAATATGAAAATGTAGATCATTATTAAAGCCTGTTTCCACCACCGAAAAATTAAACTTGTGAGATATAAACTAAGAATTTCTAGAAAAAAAAAAAATCTGAATTCTGAGTTTATCTTGCAATTCTGACTTTTTTCTCAGAACTGTGAGAAAGTCCAAATTGTGAGAAAAATTCACAACTGTCTTTTTTTTTTCTAATGGGGGAAACAGGTTTCCATAGTTACTAGAACTTAGTGCACATTAAAATTGGCACTCGTGTTTAAAGAATTTTAGTAACAAAATTTGAAACTCAAATCCAGAAAAGTGCCTTTTGAATTAACCCTAATACTGTGTTAATCTGGCAGAATAAGCAACAAAATCCTGATAGTGCTATTAATAACAGTGACTGTGTGTCCTCATAATGACCTATTATCATACACGCTTCAAGCTGTTCAATCCAGCAGCTAAGTTTACAGCAATCCCCCTAAACCCAAAGAGTCTTTATGTGCATTTGTTACATACAAAATAAATAAATAAAAATATCAGTCTTCAAGGAACTTCAACATCCAAAGTGCCCACTGAGGCATCATGGTATCAGTTTGCAGTTGGAGTCGCAGTTGTTATTCCACATTGCACCGCAAACATCCAGATGGCGAGACGGTCCCGGAATATCACCGTAAATCCCAGGTTACGATCTCAAACCATGTAATCTCACATATCAGAGTCATGCTTTCTGTCTTTGTGCTTGCCACTGTTCCACTTCAAATTTACACACAGGTTCAGATGCAGTGCAATTACAAAATAAAATCTAATCGCCCTTTTTTTTTTTTGCTAAAAAAAGATTCCGTAAACCGTAACAGAAATACAGTTTCCAGTCTCGTAGCTGCCATTACAGTCATTTGTGATCGCTGTGTCTTGCAACGTCAGAGGAGAGTGGCTTTTAAAAGCAGTTTGTTGTTCTAGCAGAGCGAGCTACGTCCTTTCCTCTCGTTCTGTTTTCCGGCGAGTGATGTTGCGAGGTTTGATCTTCAAAGAGAGCTCCCACAATGCCTCCTCAGCTAGATGGTCACTGAAGTCGTTGAAGAAAGAGACAATGTCGTCGTTGTGTTTGAGGTCATAGTGCCTGAAAGAAAGAAAAGTAGAAGTCATGCAAAACGCTTAATTTGAAGCTGAAAAAATATCAAATGTGAAGAGACATCTATTAAAAAGACATCTCTAGGCAATAGTTCTCTAGGCAAGTTTTCACAATCCAATACAATTCTACTTCATAAAATCAAGTCCCAAGTAATTTGTTTTCACTTGATTATGGAAGTGTCGAAGTACTCACACTTGCTGGAAGCGCCTCATAGTGTCCAGGATATTGAACTGCTGCCAGCGTTTGGAAAAGTTTATCTTTCTATTGATGAGGTCAGGATTCCCAAGATGCACAAAAGTTAAGTCCTGGAGAATGAGGCCTCTGTATTTTGTGGCAAAATAGGGGAAAGAGCAGTTATAGACGAAATATGACATTTGACACGCAATACAAAATGTGCTTTTTAATGCTTAACATCTGTTCTTACAGATACGGTATACATGGAGGCTCCACATCCGCCAAAGCTGCTCTGTACGCCCGGAAGGAGGAGGAACTGTCAATTAAAGTGCAATATTCCTCCAAACCCTGTGAAGATAACATCAGTTACGTGACGATCGACTGAGCACTAAAATAATATAGAGATAGGGTATGTGATTTACCTCTGACGTTTGCTTCTGCCATTCCAGTCTTCTGATAGGCGCTGAATCCAACGCTGATAATATTGCCAAGTAGGAGTTGAAGTTATTGAGTTTTCTTAAGTGCTAAATTACAGAGACACAGGTTCAAGTTTTTTTATTTTAAATAAATTAAGCAAATAAACCATTCGAATCAAGGTACAATAGTTTGTACCTTCATAATTTTGATAAACTTTAGAAGTAGTTTTTCCCGATCCTGGGCTTTCTCTTGCTGGATTATTAAGGACCGAACCCTTAAAACAAAGAATAAAAAATATATAATGTACTGTATACTTATTAACATGTCTATAAACCCGAAATTTTGGGCTCAAATGTATATGAATGCTTAAAGAAATTGTGTATCATTTAGGTAAGTTGTCACCATTTAATTTTCACCACTTTTAATTGCCTTCACTTGTTTTTAAATAGTCCTGTGACAATTTTGTATATTTGGGTTTCTAAAAATTAATTGGTCACCAGTGTCTAAAGCCTCGTGCACACCAGGACGATTATCGCACGCGCTTATCGCCAGCGTTTTTCGACGCGTCTTTGTTTTCATACCCAAGCGATTTTCGCTGGCGATGAGCCGAGTGAACGTGCAAATTCCCTCCCTGACATTAGATGGCGCTTAATGAAAAACAGAAAACCCCGGTACACATCGAATCCTATTTTATCTGCAATTCTTCTCCATAACAACTCCCTCTTATTGAGATTTTTGTAGTCGCTGTCGTGTTTGTCATAAAGCCCTTTGTGTTCAGACACCAATGAGACCAGCAGCTCTACGTTCATCTTGCCTCGATGCATCGTCTTCGTCTACTAACTTCCTCTTTGTTGTTAGGTATCATTGTGTGCTAGGCAAGACCGTTTTGTGCTTGAGCGCCACCAAGTCGTGTTTCACTGTAACTTCAGCAGCTCCAGGCACGTGAACAAAAGCGCCGACCAATGACATTTCTGACGCGTCAAACCAAAAAAACGAGCCTGAGGCGTTTTTTTTTTTTTAAACGACGCTTTTACGCCTGGGGCTTTGTGCACACTCACATTGACGCCCTTTGTTTAGTCACGAGGCGTTAAGCGTCGGCGATAATCGTGCACGATAATCGTCCTGGTGTGCACAAGCCTTAAGTGTGAAGGTTTTGCAGAATAATAATATGGATAGCTGTAATATGGACCAGACTTTATGCTGCAAGCCAAAAGTCTGGTTCCATAAGACTAGTTTTTCTGGCTGTGCAGTGGCACCTGACGTTTCTTTTCTTAAACGCTAAAAGTTTTACAGCAGCTTGAGAATCAGAGCATCATACCAGTATGACATGTTGTTGAAGTGCTCTGTGAACTGGGTCAGATTGGGGCTCTTTTCCTCATTCTGTTCCTTTGCCCAAAGTAACACCTCTGGGATCTGCAGACAGACAGGAAAAAGGTGTTGGAAAACCCTGAAACTTTAAAGGTAGGAAGCTTGATGAATGACATTAGAGAAGCCATACCTCTATCTTATAAAACAGCTCTGCATCGAGGAGAGTCAGCTGGTCTGCGATCTCATGACTACGGAAGTCATGCAGAGTGCCAGGCCTGTTAACAAACACTCAAAATCAGTTCAATTCACTCTAAACTAACAATTTTTAAAAGAAAGATGATCTAGGTGAGCATTACCTGGCGGCCACACCTCGTGCAGCCAGCGTTTTGAGGGAATTAGTGTACTGCAGCAACTTCTTCTGCTGGACTTTATCCAGGATGTTCTTGCGCAGAACCCGGGCCAGGGTGAGCTCACCATTACACAACAGATTGAACACAAGCTCCATGAGCTGCTTCAGGATGTCTTCTGTCAGCTCCACCAAACTGTTGACACACAAATAAGGGTTTACATTTATGTAGTTTTTTTTTGTGACATAACATGGGCCTATGAGTAAATAGTGTGGAATAACTGCATCAGAACTCAAGCTGTAATCATCTAATATTAGGGTATTCCAACCTTGTATGTATGTGGCATAACACAGCATATCATCAAGGAAAACCCCTTTAACAATTTGCGCAAAAAGATCCAAGTAATTTAATGTAATTTCACTGGATTTATATATATATATATATATATATGTGTGTGCTGTGTGTGTGTGTGTATATATGTATATCCCTTTGTAAAGTGTGCATTTGATATCTGATTGCGTTCCAGCTCACCAAAGCTCATCCACGACACGCACCAGCACGAAGAAGGTGTTTTTACTAGCTCGTTGTTTGATAATGTCAGAGCTGAGAGAAAATCTGGTATATGTGTTCAGAGTTAAGGGTGAAAAAGAAGCTTGGAGTGTACAAAGGTTAGTAATGAAAAGATATGTAAAGTTCCCTCCTGCACCATCAGAAAGGATATCTATAGCGGAGCTTTTTAATGAGGTCCTCTGGGGCTAGAAACGTTCGGTATGTGGTCAAAAAAGCTTCACAGTATAAAACTCGATCTACAAAAGAGAACATAAGATACATTAATTTAATCATAATTATAGGTTAAGATTTAAGAACAATAAATAGGTTAATAAATAAATTACACCACCGTTCAAAACTAAATTTAAAGCAGTAATATTGTCAAATATTATTTACATTTTAAAATAACTGTGTTCTATTTTCAAATATTTTCAAATGTAATTTATTCCTGTGATGCAAAGCTGAATTTTCAGCATCATTACTCTAGTCTTCAGTGTCACATGATCCTTCAGAAATCATTCTAATATGCTGATTTGCTGCTCATCAAACATTTCTTATCATCATCATCAGTGTTGAAAACATTAAATTGTGTCGCTTAATATTTTTGTGGAAACCATGATACATTTCTTTGATAAATAGAACTTTTTTCAAAATAACAGCATTTGTATGAAGCAGCCTTTTTTTTAACAATGCAGAAGTCTTTACTGTCACATTTGATCATTTTAATAAAGTAATAATTTCTTTAAAAAATTGTTTTACTGACCTCAAACTTTTGAACGGTAGTTGAAAAGCTACCTTTTGAGTTTGTTTGATGCACGTGTTATTAAATAAATAAATATTTAACACAAATTAATGGACTCCTTCAGATTAGAAGGGATTATTCTTACCTTTGCGATCTGTTTCGGTGGCGTGGACCAATAAAATATCACCTGATCCAGCTCTGACGTCAGGGCCGTCATCGTTCTGAGAAACACAGATTAGGATTATGCGGTTTTTGGCAAATTAGAGCTTTTCATGTAATCAGCTCCTAAATATAACTTCTTAGAGGGATGTGCAAAATAATATTTTCAAAATCTACTAGTTGAACAACCAGTTGGTCTTAAGGAAGCCCTGTATATTTAGGGTCAACTGAACCCCAACACATGCAGAGATGTCAGGATGTTCAAGACTTGTTTTCAAAAGCAAAATGGAACAGGAAGCAGCATGCCTGCTCACTAGAGTCATATTTCCTGTCTTACTGTAGAGTACAAGTGCTCCACTTATTAACTCTCTTATGTATTCATACAGGGGAGATGCTCTCTGCAGTAGGTCTGACCTTGCAGTGTGAACAGCAGTATTTCACAAGTACTTCAATACTGAGGTTCACCACAGACGCACTGCAGAGGCTTGAATTCACAGGCAGAGGGCATCAGAGAGCACACTAGCACTCTGACTATCATTGCAACCAATGCAAATCAAGACATAAACTTCTAAAATTAAAGATTGCCATTTCTGTTTTACCTCTTGCTTTAGTGTTAAATGAGACATGATCTCGTCATGGTCCATCACGTAGAGCTCATCCACCTCTTCTGAGGTCAACTCTGAATCCACACACTTCTGCTTCCAGCTGTGAATGAGATAGTAGGTTATCAAAAATACAAAACATGAAAGAAAATCCATTTGCTGGTGGGAGAAAAAAAATGCCATATCCCAAAGTATTTCTTTAAAGCAATGAATGTTACCCTTCTCTGTCGGCCGGATCTTTGCTGTGTTCTGAAGCCGAGTCCTGGAGTGAGTCCTCAGCACCACAAGAAGAGTCCTGGCAAAGACAGAAAAAAATATTTAAGGACTATCAGGACCATCACTCCACCCTGAGAAGAATGGGGTTAAAAATGAGACGTCACTGGCAAAATGCTTCACAGGAACAGGACAGCTGGATTTTACATTTTAATAAGATGTAAAAATACAGGAAACAGCACAAGGTGTTAGTTCTGCATTTCACAAAACATTCAACACAGGATTGGGGCATATTGATAACACATTACAATACAGTAAAGTCACTAGCACTGAATAACTATATACACTACTGTTAAAAGTTTGGGGCCAGAAAGATTTTTTAAAGTCTCTTATGCTCACCAAGGCTGGATTTATTTGATCAAAGAATTCAGTAAAAAGAGTAATATTGCGAAATAACATATTTTAAAATAACTGTTTTCTATTTGAATACATAAAAAAAAAAAAAAGTAATTTATTCCTGTGAAGGTAAAGCTGAATTTTCAGCAATCATTACTCTAATCTTAAGTGTCACATGATCCTTTAGAAATCATTCTAATATGATTTGGTGCTCAATAAACATTTCTTATTATTATTGTTATTATTTCTTATTCTGTGTTGCTTAATATTTCAGAGGAAATCGTGATACATTTTTTCAGGGTTATTGGATAAATAGAAAAGTCAAAAGGAAAATATTTATTTGAAATAGAAATGTTCTGAAACGCAAAGGTTTTTAATGTCACTTTTGATCAATTTAACGCATCCTTGCTAAATGAAAGTGTTTATTTTATTATTTTTTTTAATTACTGACCCCATACATTTAAATTGTAGTTTATATATATCAGCTTTACAGAAAGTGCCTTAATACCCATGGCATGCATCATGAAATGATTATCAATAATTATCAAACATGAGGTTAGATAAATCATTTGCGCTAAGCTGTTAATTTATAATCAAACACAAAGCATCACTGGGGAAAATATACTTATGTGACTTTTTGTCTATACATAATAAATATGCATAGACACTGTATACAATTACATACACATATACACCAAAATATTGCACTGCAATCATTCATTGTTTCACCAAATCTTGTTTTTTCTTTTACATTTTTTGTATACAATTCATTCAATTCCTTTTCACTTCATTCGCAGAATGTTGAAAATTTGGTGTGAATAGCTTGATGGCGTGAATGTTTACATATCCTCAATCGCCATATTTTAAAGACAATGTCAAATGAAATTTTGCTGAAATGTAATGTTGACATGACTGTGTAACACTATAGCACAGCTGTCTGTAAACACGCAGATGACCTTCATTTGGATGAATCTGATGATCTGTTCAGGGGTTTTAATAATTATCGCTGCAACTGCATTTTTTTTTTTTTTTTTTTTTAAAGCACACAATCATCAAATCAACAATTACAACAATCAACACAAAGTCACTGAAACTCTACGGGTCTCTTGTTTTGCTGCATGCAAAATCCTGCACAAAGTCACATAATACATACTAGACGTTTAATTTCCAGCAATATAGAGCAGGAGCCAATGAAATCTTACTGTGGGCAGGGCCACCCAGCATGGCACGGCAAAATTTCTTATGCAACAATACTGACAGTCACAGCCGGTCACGACAAAAGCTCAAATTAGCATGCAAGAGATTTATTGTTTGTCGCTTTTGGACACTTCATGCAGTACTGCTGCATAAAGTATGTCTTGACGGCAGGTGTTAAATAAAATTTGGAATTGTCCAGTCTCATGATGCAAAGCCAAGCATTACAGTCACACACAGCACAAGCGCAGCATGTGAGGGCACCGGCACGTCGGCTGCAAACGCTGACATCCTGTTACTTACTCCATTGGAGAGAATCACATCTCCATTGGCTTGGTTGGATGAATACAGATTGACGTATTCACCCTCCCCACCTTCATCATTAGCACTTTCGCTCTACAGGAACACAAGAGGGAGGACAGCACAAGCATTGACAGGCGTCAGAGTAAAGGTGTGGTTCGGAGCTGATGCCTACAAAGATGAAGAACAGCTGTACTAAACTTGGCAGAGGGAATCTATTGCTTCGGTGGGCCTGAAATCAAAGGACACTTGGTAGCAAAGCAAGATAAAGCACGACCAGCCTCTGGAAACTTGTCACGATGTTGTGCATTCGAGTGATTTTACTACAGGAAGCTGGATTGCATTAAAGTGGGCTGCCTAAAACACTGTGGTAAAATCAATGTAATGCAAGGCCTCAGGTGACTCACTGCTCAACTGCAGGAAAAGAAATATGATAAAAGACATCAAATGTTCAATACATGATTACATTTATACATAACTATGACAATAAACAATTCCTCCACCTAATAATATTGTTTATTAGCTTAACAAAGTCTCTAAATATGGAAGCAAGCATCATTTATCATGTAATAAATCTATATTGCTCCCATTCTAATCAACATATCCATCTACATTATAAGTGTATTGACGTCAAACTCTTGAGCTGACAGCTTCACTGATTATAATGTGAGCAGTCGCAACAAGCCGTGTGCTTACAGTGTAGACTAACGTAATAGAGTTAACTATTTTCTCAAGGTTTTTATGTATAAAACAAAAGGTAAAAAACACATCTTTTTACTTTTGCTTTTAACTAGAAATGACTTTTCTAAAGCAATGTATTATGCTTTCTTTTATTATTGCTTATTTTTTAATTCCCATCTTTTGTTATGCATTTTATGCAGACTCATTTCATCTTCTTTTATTATTATTGGTTTAATCTTCGCATCTATTGTGGGTTTCATCTTTAATCTAGTCATGGAACTGTGGAACTATGAGCTGCATTTCTTGTATGAAAAAAGCTATATGAATAAATAAAATAAGTTTATTATTATTATTATTGCATTTTGTGTAATGAGTGAAAATGTATTGAGCATGACTATTCTATGTAATATTATTTATTTTATTATCAAATTATAATTAAAATAATAAAAATAAGTTAATTAAAGAAAATAATAACAATAATAATCTATTATTATAATTTAAAGAATAATAAAACAAAAACAACAAAAAGTCTAAAATAAAAAAACTACTACTATATATTAAATAAATACAGACATTAAATCCCACAGCTGATCAACTGAATCATTGCCACTTCATATATATATACATACATACATACATCTAATATAAAGAAATGGGACACAAAGTACCAGCTACCAACCCCGAGACAGATCACCTATATAGTCGGTTTCCCAATAAGAGGTATTGAAAAGAGTTCCCTGTGATTCAGTAGACTTAGTCAGAGGATACAGCTCAGCAGACATAACATCATAACAGGCAGCTCAGTCACCTAACAGTGGGGAGCCCGACGAGTCCCAGCAGGATGATGCATGTTTAACCTGAGCTTTTCAGCAGGTCACAGTTGCAGGACCCCTGTATGGTACATGCTTTTGACCCTTTAGATCTCTGCCACTGAAGACTAGAGGCATGTACAGGAAAGAATAATAATAAAATAAATCACTGAACCCTAACAAGGCAGTGCCTCCGTTAATTGAGGTTGTGAACTATTCGCTGCCTACAGGCTACAGCACCTGTGATTCATGTGAACTATTATGAACATGTTTCCTTTTGTAGCCGCTGGCACACACACCTACACAGAGTCAATAATTAGACAATCAGCGGTGTTTGCATGTTTGTGCTACTTCACAGCATGTGGAGACAAATTGAAAAACTTCAGAATCATAACTGCAGTGTTTAAAAGGCTGCATCATAGTATTAAAGTTCATCCAAAATTGAAAATTTGCTGAAAATGTTATCACCCTCAGGCCATCCAAGATGTAGATGAGTTTGTTTCTTCATCAGAACAGGTTTGGAGAAAATTTGCATTACATCACTTGCTCACCAAAGGCTCCTCTGCAGTGAATGGGTGCCGTCAGAATGAGAGTCTAAACAGCAGGTAAAACCATCACAACAATACACAAGGATTGTGATGTTTCTGTCAGCTGTTTGGACTCTCATTCTGACGGCACCCATTCACTGCAGAGGATCCATTGGTGAGTGATGTAATGCTAAATTTCTCCAAATCTGTTCGGTGAAGAAACAAGCTCATCTACATCTTGGATGGCCTTAAATTTTCAGCATATTTTCATTTTTAGGTGAACTAATCCTCTAAAACTTTACAACTGGTTCCTAAAACCTAAACTCACCTAAACTGTCAACACTTTGCAGGCACTGCTGTTAAATTAGGCTTTAAAGAAGATATGAAAGGCTTTATTAGTTCAAAAAGATGGGTTAACGGGTTAGAGGCCAGCAAAAGGCAAGCGAGACTCACCGTAGGGACAGGCAGGGAGCCCTGGTGGTTCAGACAGGAGTTAGATGCAGAAAGGCTGAGAGCGCTTTCTGTCTCACCAGGGCCAGGCCCGGACGCACACTGCTGCAGCTGACCCGACAGAGAGGAGGAAGAGGAGGAGGAAGGAGATGCAGAGTGTGAGGAAGCCTAGGAGGGAAGAGAAGAGTGGAGGAAGGAAGAGAAAAAAGGCCAGAGATTCATGCACAGTATAGATTATTGAGCAGATGCAAGCTGAATGAAGAAATTGACCTTAGTCAGAGCAGACGGCATATTAAACGTGACACAAATAAAACATTTTTAATCATAGTTTGTGAAAATCAGATGTGACCTTAGGCCTTAAAAGCCCTATTTGAATGCTATTTTTATTTGTGTCCAGTTAAATATGACGTCTATTCAGTCGAAAGTCTACTGTGAAGCATGAAAGAACATTATGTGAAAGAATTGTGTAAAATATTGGGAGACAAAGGTTTCTATTTTTTGCCTGCTTGTGCTTGCTAGTCAGAGTGTGGGAACAAAAACAGGAAATTACTAAAACTAAAAGCACAAATGAATGGCTAAACTTGTGCGTAGTATAGCTCCTAGCACATATGGTTAACTTTTTACCTAAGCTCAAAACTAAGCAACACATCTCAGTGAATCCTTCTGCTCAGTCACACGGACTGAGAGAGAAAACAGTGAAAACTCACTCAAGTCAAATGAAATGAGTTAGATGGGTTAGCAAGACAAGAATGAGGGCAAAAGTAAGAACAGTACAAAGCATTGAAACAAAAAAATCTAATTAAGATGCTGTTTTCAGTTTATAGTCAAAAAAATTCGACCCCATATATAAAATAAACCCCATTAATTAAAATAAATACATTTTATATATATATATATATATATATTTTTTTTCTCCCTTGGTGCCCACTTTTAACCTTATCAGTACAATATAACAGACTATATTTCTCACCCTTGCATTGTGCCTTCAAGTCTTCTATGTAAATTTCTTCTTTGCATGTCAAATTAGATACAGTGTCTTCAAATGCCTTTTTCTCATGCCTGTTTGCAAGTTTTCAGATTTCCCTCTGGGTCCTATATGCATTTCATCATTTATATGTTATAAAAGGATGGTACATTTGTAAAACTGCATTAGAGGATCATAAAACAAAACAAGTCTGTTCTAAAAAGTGTCATAAAAATAACCAAGAACCTTGTTAAAAATAAACTTCAGTCGCTTGAGATGCCACAAAAGGATATGCAGAGCTGCAGGCGCTACACACAGCCAGGAATAGCACAAGATTTAAAGGATGATACTACATTTTACTCTTATTTGAGCTGTTTCTCATAGGCATTAGCTGAATAAACATCAGACACGTTCACACACACCACACAATGAGAAATAGATGATGTAAGATGAAGACGTACTTTTACTGGCATAATACGACACTGATCGCCCAAGGCAACACTTGAACTTCAGTAAGACCAACACAGAATGAATGCTTTTCTACAAGCAATAATCTGACTCTACGGAAAAATATAATACTGCTACCATTATGATTAATGGTGACTCTCAGTAGGAAGAAAAACATTGCATCAACGTCTAGGGAGGGTGAGAATGAGACAGACTCAAAGTGTGCACAGCGTGTGTGGGCGCAGCACTGACGGCAGTGATCTAGCTCTCACCAGTTGTCTCTGTTTGGGTGGCAGTGCTGGCGGAGGGAGGGTCTCATCACTGCTGCTGAAGGAGTCGCTGAGACCGTACACTTCCTGAAAACGCTTCCTATTGCGCTGCTCGTAAATGCTTTCACTCTGTGGTGTCTGGTAGAAAACGGAAGGCAGTGGCTCAGAATAGTCCTCCATAAACTGCATGTACTTCAGTACTGTGGGTAAACGAGGCAAAAAGTAAATAGGTTAAATCAAGACACAAGGTGCTAAAAACTGCATAAAACATGCATAAAGAAGGTAAAGGTTATGATGCCAAAATGAGACTAAGAGACTGTAAGAGGGTGTGAAGGCACAGTTTACTACATGAATCATTCATAGTCATTCAGCATTTTATTCTGTTTATTTGTGAAATCAAGCAGAATTTGGTCATAATCCCATTTGTAAGCAGTATGCAAATTAATATTGACGCTCAATATTCAATAATCTCAAGATTCAATAATCTGCTAACTAGGATGAATCTGTATAAAACAGATGACATATGCATGTATTAATCTAAGTTTTCTAGAAATAATTGTTATTTGTAATGTCAACAGTATTTTACATTAATTTTTAATTAGATAGATAGATAGTTAATTCAACACATTCCTATGTGATATGTTAAAGATATGAATAACAGTTCACCTGTATTTATATAAAAAAAAAATTATAATAAACAAATAAACAAATAAATAAATATTAGGTTTATATCCTAGATTTTTTTGGAATATGAAGATTACCAAAAGGCTCAAACATAAATTGAACATGTCTGTAATGCTCTGTAATAAATAGAGTTAATAAAATATAAAAGAGAAAAACAGCTCAGCATCCTCTGTGTGGCCTCACATAAACTCTTCTATCAAGCCACACCGCTCATGTGTGAATTACGACATGATTCAATCATCCCTCCCTCCAAACAAGAGTCTTTCAGCAAGAGCTCATTTCCTGCTGGCTTGGGTGAGGCCTTGAACTGTATTCACTAAGAGATCTCTCCAACAAAGGCATTATGCCATCTGACCTCACATTGAAGATGACATCACTGTATCCTATCCCCTACCCGACACTGAGGGGCTTTACAGAGAAAAACTCGTGAAAAACTGGCTTTGCCATACTGCGTCATTCCTCGCATAGATTACACAAGGAATTTAGTGAACTGTGCAAACAGCTTATTCTGAAGACAAACAAAAAAGCCAGGGCTCGAACTACCTGTTTGGTCACAGCACTCAAAGATTAAATGCTGCTTTAAAGTTGGCATGAAATGAAAATTTCCCACAAAAAAAAAAAA
>NW_015505771.1:837438-838524 GCF_001515645.1 Sinocyclocheilus grahami | reverse complement strand
AAAATTATATATATTTCTATTTAATTTAATTTTAATGTAATTTTAACACACATATTTTAAAACCAAAACTATCCCAAAATGTGTAACATTTGGCCCACATTAGGCTCTTAAGTTGCAGATTGGAGCACCAAGGGAACACCAAAATCTTACCTGTCGACAGATACCAATAGGAAGACTTGATCCACTTGTGGTACGACTCATTGGCGCAACCACGGCAATCCTTGTGGGAGACGGTGCCGACTGACGCTTCTTTGGGGGGAGAGCCGGTGGACTGCAAAGGGAGAGTTTGTTTAGCCAATGCTAGCATCAAACAGATTAACTATAGTCATACTGAAAAGTAAATTAGTCTCATACAAGCTGTCAATCAAGAAACCTACAGACAAATTCTATGTTATGAAAATCTGCAACCAATTCCAAGCGACCAGGAACATTTTTGCAAAGCAAAAGTGGAATCCAACTCTGGGACCACAAACCACAACTTCATAAATCAGTCATTCAGTCAGTCTGGTTAGTTGCTCTGTCGCCCCAAAACAGCTGCTAACACTGAAGTCATACAGTAGAGCAACTAGCAGAAGAACGGACTCATAGTGAATGTAGAGTACAGCCGGCTGACATTTACAAATACCGACGATTATCTTCTAAATAACCAGTCTCAACATACCAGGTCAGGCAGATACCAGGTCAGTCTTAAAAAGTTTTTTACAGACGAGAGGCTTGAATGGAGATTAAACAAAGTTCCCGCTATGAAGGGAAACTATGAAACACCTGGAGGATCTGTCATAGTCCTAACACGGTCATTTATTTGAACAGTCTGACTGATGTAAACTCATTTTCGGCTGTGAGCCGAGTAGCTGTTGGACATGAAAGCATCTACATGCCATTTCAGTGAGCTAACTGTGCTTCACTAGCGCATTTGGGATATTAGGGCTGCAACAACGACTGAAAACAGACAACAACAAATTTCATTATTCATCAGGGCGTTGCACTGCACATGCAGAACTTTCATCAGAGACTTCACTTGCAGAAACAGTGAGCTGTAGTGGAGAGAAAAAAAAGTGTACGATGCAAGTTGTCTGAAGCATGCGA
>NW_015505771.1:825223-836617 GCF_001515645.1 Sinocyclocheilus grahami | reverse complement strand
CTCCTTCAGTCTATAACTTCAAGTTAATTTCTCAGAAAACAGCCCATATGTCAATGATTCTCTGCTAGAGGAAGCCGAGCCTTCGCTGCTGCACCCTACAAAGACCTGAATTCTCAAGAATACCACTATTTATATCTCTCTTTCACACCTTTTCTTTTAGGCTTCCCGCAAACCGAGATGGGTCTGTGCAATCATCTGTAGCCAAGCCCAGTACTTAAAACATACACAACATGCTGTTGCACACCACATCACACCTGTGATCTCTAAATGTTTACTGCATGTAATCCAGATAAGATAGCATGATAAGATAACACAGCATACTTCATATTTCCTCTCATAAACTGCTCGCCTACAATGCAGTACCACCTACAATCACATTCACTTGTTTCACTGCATAAAGCTTGCAACACTAAATAAACAGCAATTTCCATGAACACAGTACCCAACAGGTTCTGACATTTCTGTTGTTTTTTTTCCTTTTCTTTTTTCTATAGGGTTTGCCATTTTTAACCCCAAAATTTAGGATATATCTTAAAGCAGTTTAAAACCCTGATGTGTGATTTTGTACTATTCTAGCGATACATTTTAAATAAAAATTAAATTAAACAGAAAAACTAAAAAAAAAACATTAAACATTATTTAAATAATAATCAAATATTATTTATAAATTAAAAAATAAATAGATTTAAATATATAATATATATATACGTATATATTTGAAAATACGTATATTGAATATTTAATAACATTAAAACTAGAGCCCGACCGATATATCGTTTTGCCGATATTATCAGCCGATATGAGCCTGTCGCCGATATATCGGTATCGGTGAATATGCCGCCGATATGATTTTTTTTTTACAGAACATATAATGCAGATGAATTACAGAACATATAACGCGGATAAAATGCTTGGAATGGTGTAATTACGTAGTTTGTCCAGCAGAGCGCGCTCCATTGTTTGCTACTGGTGACCTGGATGAAACACTTTAAAGCTTAGTCTATGGAAAACCATTGAAACTTTGAACGGCCATATCTCCGTAACGGCGTGGCGAATCCGCACCAAATTCGGGGGATCCCTTCAGCTCCAGGAACCCTCTCGAATGCGAATCGAGTGTACGTCTAGAGGCCCGCTTTCTAATGAGACCACCCCCGCGTCGATAGTCCCGGGGTTCGGGATTATTACGGGTGGTTAAATTCTCGGTCCGGCGCCGACCGATCAAGCAATCCCGGGGGGCTACCGACGCGCGGAGGGTGGCGTTCGAGAAGGCTTCTCGAGCTGAAGGGATCCCCCGAATTTGGTAGAGATCCGCCGGAGCATTCGCGAGATAGTGACACCAGTCCACACTTTCACCTCAGTAAGGTGGTCTCTTGTTCAGGCAGCAGCATTCAAGCGTTGACTTATTCGACCGTAAGTGCCCTGCGAAGTGGACTTCACATGACATTCCGCCACGATTCCAGTTCCAAGGGAAAGGAATAAAGTTGAATGGAATTGAATTGAATTACATTTGAATAAACTTAAACTTTACTGTTTAGTGCACTGATGTCAGACTCATTTTGGATAATAAAGTTTATTGTTAAATTGTTAAATGCCCTGCCTCCTTATAAGTGTTTGATCACCACATTTGAGTGATCATTGCAAAAAATGTGTTTATGTATATATATATATATATATATATATATTCTGTTTATGTATATACTGTATTCTATATACTGTATAGTACTAGTCAAATGTTTGGACACACGAATGGGAAAGTGTCCAAACTTTTGACTGGTACTGTACTATAATATACACAAAGAATATCGTCCGATATATCGATTTCTGCCTTTTTTACTCCCTAATATCGCTATCGGCCCCAAAAAGCCCATATCAGTCGGGCTCTAATTAAAACACTATGTGTATATAATATTTATTTGATATTTTTATTTTATATATAAAGGCCATAAAGCTTAAAATTAGACTAAATGTTTTCATACCAATGTTCAGGCACTTTGAGTCCAGGTAGAGGGGGTTTAGGAGGGGCCACTTCCTCATCAGGAACATCATTTGGGGTCTCTGTGGCCTCGGCTGGGGTAGGGGTATCATCCAAGACCGTTTCCTTCGACTCAATGACAGGGGGCTCTCTGTAATAATAACAACACATAACAACACATAACATCATATTACAGGTCAACAGCCCAGCTAAATTTAAAGTTGGATTTCAACATCATCCACCTCAATTTTAAAGAATTTCTCAAGGCATAATGTTTTTCAAAAAAGGCTTCCATTTACCGCTGTGGACTGGCAGCAGGAAGCATTTTTACTCCCTAATATCGCCCAAAAAGCCCATATCAGTCGGGCTCTAATTAAAACACTATGTGTATATAATATTTATTTGATATTTTTATTTTATATATAAAGGCCATAAAGCTTAAAATTAGACTAAATGTTTTCATACCAATGTTCAGGCACTTTGAGTCCAGGTAGAGGGGGTTTAGGAGGGGCCACTTCCTCATCAGGAACATCATTTGGGGTCTCTGTGGCCTCGGCTGGGGTAGGGGTATCATCCAAGACCGTTTCCTTCGACTCAATGACAGGGGGCTCTCTGTAATAATAACAACACATAACAACACATAACATCATATTACAGGTCAACAGCCCAAGTTGGATTTCAACATCATCCACCTCAATTTTAAAGAATTTCTCAAGGCATAATGTTTTTCAAAAAAGGCTTCCATTTACCGCTGTGGACTGGCAGCAGGAAGCAGGGTTTTGACAGGTGTTGTAGGGGAGGGGTGCTCCTGCTTCTCAATGGCAACTTTGACCAGCTCCTACAGGAAACCACAGGCAAAGTCGGCTTTACACACAAAACTATCAACTAAGAACAAAACCCATGGCTATATACAGACCGATATATCGTTTTGCCGATATTATCAGCCGATATGAGCCTGTCGCCGATATATCGGTATCGGTGAATATGCCGCCGATATGATTTTTTTTTTACAGAACATATAATGCAGATGAAATGTATTTAGTTTGTCCAGCATTGTTTGCTACTGGCGACCTGGATGAAACGCTTTAAAGCTGAAGCTATGGAAAACCATTGAAATTTGAACGGCTATATCGCCGTTATGGCGCGGCGAATCCGCACCAAATTCAGGGGATCCGTTCAGCTCGAGGAACCCTCTCGAACACGAATCGAGTGTACGTCTAGAGGCCTGCTTTCGAATGAGACCACCCCCGCGTCGATAGCCCCCGGGGTTCGAGAGTTATGGGTGGTTAAATTTGCGGTCCGGCGCCGACCGATCAAGCAATCCCGGGGGGCTACCGACGCGCGGAGGGTGGCGTTCGAGAAGGCTTCTCGAGCTGAAGGGATCCCCCGAATTTGGTAGAGATCCGCCGGAGCATTCGCGAGATAGTGACACCAGTCCACACTTTCACCTCAGTAAGGTGGTCTCTTGTTCAGGCAGCAGCATTCAAGCGTTGACTTATTCGACCGTAAGTGCCCTGCGAAGTGGACTTCACATGACATTCCGCCACGATTCCAGTTCCAAGGGAAAGGAATAAAGTTGAATGGAATTGAATTGAATTACATTTGAATAAACTTAAACTTTACTGTTTAGTGCACTGATGTCAGACTCATTTTGGATAATAAAGTTTATTGTTAAATTGTTAAATGCCCTGCCTCCTTATAAGTGTTTGATCACCACATTTGAGTGATCATTGCAAAAAATGTGTTTATGTATATATATATATATATATATATATATTCTGTTTATGTATATACTGTATTCTATATACTGTATAGTACTAGTCAAATGTTTGGACACACGAATGGGAAAGTGTCCAAACTTTTGACTGGTACTGTACTATAATATACACAAAGAATATCGTCCGATATATCGATTTCTGCCTTTTTTACTCCCTAATATCGCCCAAAAAGCCCATATCAGTCGGGCTCTAATTAAAACACTATGTGTATATAATATTTATTTGATATTTTTATTTTATATATAAAGGCCATAAAGCTTAAAATTAGACTAAATGTTTTCATACCAATGTTCAGGCACTTTGAGTCCAGGTAGAGGGGGTTTAGGAGGGGCCACTTCCTCATCAGGAACATCATTTGGGGTCTCTGTGGCCTCGGCTGGGGTAGGGGTATCATCCAAGACCGTTTCCTTCGACTCAATGACAGGGGGCTCTCTGTAATAATAACAACACATAACAACACATAACATCATATTACAGGTCAACAGCCCAAGTTGGATTTCAACATCATCCACCTCAATTTTAAAGAATTTCTCAAGGCATAATGTTTTTCAAAAAAGGCTTCCATTTACCGCTGTGGACTGGCAGCAGGAAGCAGGGTTTTGACAGGTGTTGTAGGGGAGGGGTGCTCCTGCTTCTCAATGGCGACTTTGACCAGCTCCTACAGGAAACCACAGGCAAAGTCGGCTTTACACACAAAACTATCAACTAAGAACAAAACCCATGGCTAAATACAGCTGGAATATGGGTAGAGAACAGATGTCAGACAGAAGACAAGTCATAACAGAGTTCTACTTGAACATTAATACCTTCACACCATCCAGCACTGCTTTGATCACAGTGGTGACGGTTGCAACTGTTTCTTTATCTTCCAAATTCACCCCCTCCAGCATCACTTGGTCCGACCAGCGAATGAGGTTTGCAAGACTTTGATAGAGTCGACTGAGACAGGAGGACACTCTCGAACTGGTGACAGATGGACAGGGAAATAAAATATTTATATAGTTAATGCAGAAAACATGTTTTTTTTTTTTTTAGCTGAAAAAGAAACACTAATTCTTTCAAGAAGCTCAAAAACAGCTTTACCACTGGACATCATTACACGTGTAAAGAATCAAAATGAATGCGCCATAGATCAATAAAACGGAATAGCCTCTGCACGGACAATAATTAAATGATTTTAATTACTAAACCATATTGCTGATGAAAATAATAATAGAAAAATACAAGTGGTTGTTATTATTAATAATGTATTAATGATTTTGAAAAAGTAACAAATTAATACCACTGTTTTAAATAGCAGCCGTTGAGCTGCGCGTGCTGAAGCTGAAGAGCTGAATGAACATGGTAAACTGAAGCGTTTTGCTGGCAGCTTATTTAATTCAAGGAAATGCATCCTGAGATTAATATTAATACAACAAACATAGTATTACAACTTATATATGTACAAAATGATGCAGTTATTGCGTGCTATAGTCAGAATGTGTGATCCTGTTGTGGATGCGCTCTTCCCATATCAACGCGCTGAAACACAGCAACTAAACCCAAAGAATGCACAACGTTTTATTATAATAATGTTCTCATTAGAATGTTATATACACAACATTCCCAATCATAGTTATTAATGTTGTGCACTGCTGTTTGAGCTGCGTGCGCTGAGCTAAAGACGATCACCGGTAAACTGAAGCGCTCTTTTATCTTAACCAAACGCATTCTATATGAGATAAATCAGATATACATCAAATAAACACAATATTACAACGTACAATTGCACAAAAGGCTGCAAACGAACAGCGCGCATCTGAAGTGTCTCTGAAGGAAATAATGCATTATTTATCGCTTTAAGATATCGGCCAAATTTTCTTATCAGGTCGATACCGATAACAGAAAAAATTAGCATTTATCGGCCGATACCGATATGGTGGCCGATATATCGTGCATCCCTACTTTTATTAATTTTATTATTAGCTAACCATAACTACACTTATCCAAAGTATTCATGTCATCTTGCAGTAATTTAAGCAGCAGCTTTCCAGTTCACTGCTCTATGAGACATCAACCTTATTCTGTATCTTGGGAATATATGCGAGATGAGACACAGGCCTTTGTGTACACAGTGAAATCCTCTTCGACTACAAACTGAATTGGTCACAGTGGGACTTACCGCTCTCTTGGAGCGTGCTGCTCTGGAATGAATTCTGGTGATGACACTATTGCGCAGGCCACAAAACCATTTAGGGGCAATTTATCCTCACACACATTAAAGGAATGAAGAGCTCGGGGTTTGCGAGAGTGCTCTGTAAACTTTAAAATCATATGATACAGATCCTTCTTATCAAAGCCGGAAAGACTCCGACAAGGGAGCTTAATGGAGTTTTGTCAGGATGTTCGACTCATGTGGATACTAGCTTTGAAAGCTGGGTTTGCGTAGATTAAGTATTTAGGAGACACAAAAAAGAAAAACACATATCAAATATGTAAGCTTTTCTTTGTGTATTGATATATTTCCTATTGAAAACAGGAAGTTGGGTCAGGATCAGTTTGGCACTTTTAATAAATAGCCAAGAGACCTTAGTCAGAGTAGCGCCAAAATTACTTTTTTCACAAAAATTAGGCTGTGAGGGATAGAAGTACAGCGCGTTTAATGGATTGTGCCGTTTAAGAACATACCGACTGTTTAGCTGACGAAAAATAAAAACCTCAGTATACAAAAACTCCATAAAACAGTTTTGAAAGTTCTGAGTTGTGAAAATGACATGATCTTGGACCTTTATACAGTGTGTGCCATTGTAAAAACGGTAAGTCTATCCCTCAGAGCCACGCTTTCATCCACGTTAAATTCAATAAGGTGTCTAACCTAATTAAGGTGTATGGGTTTTAGTTTATATCTTATGCATAAACATGATAATGTACATTATGATAACATAATGTACATTATGAAACATGATAAACATACTAATTACTAGCTAGTCAGAAGCAGCTGGTTTCAGCAGGAAGGACATTATGATTTGCACAATCAAAAATCTGCAATTGGGTGAGTTGTCATTAATATTTTAGGACCATTTTCATGGAACGAAAAGATTGTCAATTAACGTTTAAATTTGTTATTGGTAATCTGACCTCAACAGCAAATTCAGCGGTTACTGAAAGTTAATGCATTTAAATTTAAATTGCGCAGGACTGGAATTACCCAGGATGATGGAAGTCATATCTGTCTTATCTCAGAGTCACTGATGTGACTGCTAATCTAAACAGGTTAAATTTCCCATGAGAGCCAACTTCCTGAACCACTGTCTAAGAAAACGCGCTGCTCTGCTAATAAAAACATGGCAAACCAATAAAGTGTGCTTGTGCTTTCAGAGGACGTGATCTTTCCATCCGCTTCTAGATCCTCACTCAGTGGAAAGTGTCACTAATTCATATCCTCTTTTTTTTTTTTGCATATCCTCTTCTGAAACAAACTAGTCAACCACAACATCTGTACTGACCCCCCCCCCAACCCCCAACCCCCAGAGTCTGGGTTTAAAACATCAACGCAAGAAGCTTCATTAAAGTAAAGTTGTCTGGTAAATGAAAACTTGTTTTTAGACAAGAATTTGTAATGCATTTTGCATTGATTTCAACTGTCATTTTGTGATTTATCCTACAAAGCAATCATTCTCAATCAAACAGATTTGTGCAACACTGCATTTCACAACAGCTCTATATCATAAAAATGGCAACGTAAAGAAAAATGAAGACAAAAATATCGTCAGCATGACCTGATAAACTTAAAAAGAGCAAAAAAACTTCCCTTTCCAAATTCTGATTCTTTTGTTACTAAAATAATGCAGACATCTCTACCAGCTAAAACAAGGGCGGTTCAAGAGATATGTCTGAAACTAGAAGACACTGGACAACATCCTCCTACGCAAACCAGCATCTACATCGCAGGGCCATTTAGAGATGAATAACTGAACTTCTGACAAGAAGTTACCGACAAGTGATTCAAAATTTCCTCAGAGCAAGGAAGTGTCAATGCTGGCAACCTCACAGGTTAGATAAAATACATTTTGCTTTATTCATAAAAAGTCACACATACAGTCACTGAGTGCAGGAGAGTAAAACATAAAATGTGCACTGAACAATTTCTGCACCACTGTCTCTAAACTACCCTGACATGAATCAAGTGATTCAAATCTTTCTGAATCAACGTATTAAAGGAGAAATGAGTCATTAGAAAATGACTCATTCAAAAGCCATCCAAAATGTAGCTGAGTTTGTTTCTTCATCAGAACAGATCTGGAGAAATTTAGCATTACATCCCTTGCTCATCTACAGATCCACTGGAGTGAATGGGTGAGTCCAAACAGCTTTATTCAAATCACAGCTTTAAAATTTAGATACAATTATCCCCCTTTCACAAAAAACAAACCCATAAAAAAAGAATGCATAAACCACAGATATATTTATTAATGATAAGATGATGCAATGGCATTTTGCATCCATTTAAATGTTTCAGCACATACTGTGTGTGTGTGTATATATATATATATATATATACATAAATATATGTATTGTATTCTATATATTTGTTTTCTTTTTATTTATTATACAATTATAATTCTGACTACTACTGATTAACAAAAGCAAAAAAGGCCTCTAACACTAGCTTGCTCTATTCTATCTGTTTTCTTTTTATTTATTATATGATTAAAAAAACATGCTGTCCTGCATTAAGCTGAGACTTGTTATAGCACTTGCATATCATTGCTCTTTTGTTGATTTTGATTGCTTCCATTGTCCTCATTTGTAAGTCGCTTTGGATAAAAGCGTCTGCTAAATGTCTAAATGTAAATATATATATATATATAATCCAAATCGCTTGTTTATCTGTCTGTCTAGCTCTGAGTGAACTGTTAACCTATAGTAAATGTCTCAAACTTCCCTAAAACTTCTGATAAAGGAAGTGACATTGGTTTTTACTTGTCAGTGTAACCTATTTCATCAAAAGTCACAAAAACATGAGTAAAAATCTTGAAGTTAACAGGTCAGGAGTAGTATCTCATAACCAGGAGCATCTCTCTACCCAGCTCAGCTGTACATATTTGTATCGTATATAATTCGACTGTATTAATTACGCAGAAACTATCTATATCATGTTGTCACTTGTGTCACAAGCTCGTTAAAACTATAAGAGCACTTATACAACATATATGCGAAACGTATCATATAAACAGTTCAGACTATTAATATTAACGTTAATGAGTAACGTTTAAATACACAGAATAGTAACGTTACATTTTGTGGACAACAGACCATTAAAACACACCAAACACGACCAGAAAGAACCAGCTAGCAGCACAAAAACAACTGTAACACAAACTCTACAGATAAACAGTGCAACAAAACGCAAACTACATATTTAAAATAAACAACAAATAGGAGAAATTGGATAAAAACGAGTCGGACAGCTAACTAAAGTCAACAACAGCGCTATAAGCAGCTCCGTCCACACCCAAATACAGCTGTCTGAGACAAACTCATGTAGACATTAATACCAGATTATCTTATAAATTAATTTAAAGACCTGAATATATCATCTAAGGCGTTTATATGTCGCGTTTGGCCATTACAAATAAGATAAAGATAAGATGCTTTGATCCTGTCAGTGGCCTTGAACCCTCGTCTGACGCTAATGCTAACGCGGCTAACTGAAGTTCATCTGCAAATTATTAATAAAGGTAAACAAAGGTAAACGCTTACCTTGCTTACTGTCTATTTTTCCAGACATTTTGGTGACTAAGTGAGCTGGTCTCGATCAACAATCGAAAGATGTACGTTTCTCGCCGTTATTCCAGCATCTTAAGGAGACAGACCGGTCGGTGTGGTCCTGGGCTGTGTGTGTTTGGACACACTCACTCACTCACACTCTCTCTCACACACACTCTCTCTCTCACACACACACACACACACACAGACACACACACACTTCTGTAGATGATGATGGTGAGTGAAAGTGTGTGATTTCTGCAGTAATGTCGCCCCCATACGGCAAAAAGGACACATTGACAATATAAGCAAAAGTGGAAAAAATTATATTATATTATATTTAGTGCTGTCAATCGATTAAAAAAATTAACTAATTAATCACACATTTTTCTGAAATTAATAATACCACCTAACATTAAAGTTTTTAAATATACTTTTATATTGCAATCATTTCACATTCAATCGTCAAATAAATGTACAAACAACAAAGACAATATATATATTTTTATATCTGTTTAATGGCATCTTTTTTATTTTAATACTGATTTCTCTAAAAAACTGCCCCCCCCCCTCCATAATATTTAACCATTGACTACAGCCATTCAACTTTACAGTATAATTGAGAGCTATTAATTGTAACATTTATTAGACTTTAAAAAATAATATCTAATTTAAGTTAACTCAAAACAATCTTCACATAAACCCATTAAATGTCATGTTTACCTGTGCCCTTCAGCAGAAATATACAGAAATTGAAGCTATCAAACACGAAATTCTAAATCAAATATAGATGAATCCTTAAAGCTATAAAAGTTATTTTTTCCTCTTTTTTTTTTTCTTTGTCCTTTGATTAATAGACATCACAGCAGCTGGTTATTCGGTTGTTTCGGTGGTTCTTTAAGAGCTGCCGCTGCTGGATCTGACACGCATCATATTTTCTCTCAACCCTTTTTACCTTTTCTGAACCACTTCAGAGCTTAAAGTCTCTATTAATGAGCTGACGAGTTAAATCGGGTGTGTTAGTGAGACAGTGCTGGGCTGCTCCAGGACAGTTTTGAAAACCATTTCAGAGACATGTTCTTAAATGTGAATCATATAAAATATATTACATGCATGCACAGTTTTAACTTCATGACTTAACTGACCACGAAATTGCATGCACGTAGTTTATTTCATGCTTTGATATGAAAGGATTTTGACACCACTAATTATATTATATTATATTATAATAATTTTGAGGGAATTACATAATATAATATTTTTTTTATTTTATATTATTGCTGGCCTTCAGATGGGTATAACAACCACTGCTGATATTTACCAATAAACATATATTTTTAGATATATGAATTATCATTATGAGCATATTAAGGTGATGCCTTTCATGTTAACCAAGCGAAGATGAAATCCCAGAAGAAAATGTTATTGTTCAGAGGATAGTCTTTCACAGCACAAAAGACTCAATGGAAGTGTTCATGATGTTATTTTGTTTCTCATAAAATTCCTTAGGATAAAAAAAAAAAAAAGACCCAAATGAGTCAATTGCTGAAATGCAGTCAGAACTCAGAGCTATAAAAACTGGCTTTCGTATCTTGCCATATCTGAACCATTTTTGACTTCTTTTCTGAAACTCTTAAGAAGATGTGTGAAATTAGCCTATTTCTCTTAAGGCACTGAGACGTATAGGTAAAAGTCTTGAAATGATCTCCCTCCTAATCTAATTGCTGTCTAAAAAAACTGATATTAGGAGATATAATTGTTGTAAAAAATCTCAAATGTGAACCAATAAAATGGTGTGAACCAAAAAAAATGTTTTTAAAAGGTTGAATTCAGGTGTACACTCTAAAAAAATGCTGGGTTGGGTCAAATATGGACTAACCCAACTGTTGGGTTAAA
>NW_015505771.1:817487-825068 GCF_001515645.1 Sinocyclocheilus grahami | reverse complement strand
ACACTGTCAAGGTCCAGAAAAGTATGAAAGACATCGTCAGAATAGTCCATCTGCCATCAGTGGTTCAACCGTAACGTTATGAAGCGACGAGAATACTTTTTGTATGCGAAGAAAACAAAAATAACAACTTTATTCAACAATTGTCTCCTCTGCGTGTCTCTGCATCCCCGTAAGCACCATTTTGGAGAATAACCACTGAATGCAAGCAGCGTATGCTATTCTGTGTGAGCCGTGAAACAAGGATACGTTTTCTACGTTTATTTATGCTTTGATTTGAACGAAAACAGCGCATCCGTGCAGCGGGGCCGACACAGAATAGTGTACACTGCTTGCATTCAGTGGTTATTCTCCAAAATGGCGCTACGGTGATGCGGAAAGACAGAGATGACGAATTGTTGAATAAAGTCGTTATTTTGGTTTTCTTCGCCTACAAAAAGTATTCTCGTCGCTTCATAACGTTACAGTTGAACCACTGATGGCAGATGGACTATTCTGACGATGTCTTTCATACTTTTCTGGACCTTGACAGTGTTATTTACTTGGCAGTCAGTGGAACAGTCACAAGCCGAAGACGAATGAACGAAGCTTTTACGGGTTTGGAACAACATGGGGGTCCGGACGCTCCTTCGTCGAGTTTTTTGGGCAGTGTAGAGCAGGGCTTGTTGTTTGTCATTTCTCCGATCACAAATGCAGACATGGCTTTATGTTTACGCGGCGCGATGCAACGCAACGCGTAAAAAGACAGTATAAGATATTATAATCCATAATTATGTCCCCACTGGATGCAACGAATGCCTCGTTTATAATGGGTTTTCATGTTTTTGTCTCATCGCTCCGGCCTGACAGGGCATCATCACAGTATGGTAGAGGCGTAACATTTCCGTCACACGCTTGAGGTATTCGGCCAATCACAACGCACTGGATAGCTGGCCAATCACAGCACACCTCGCTTTTTTAGAACGATGAGCTTTGTAAAAATCAACGCATTTCAGAAAGGCAGGACATTGAGGAGAAACAATAATGTACAGAATGTGGAAAATAATGTGTTTTTTGAACTTTAAACCGCATAAACACATTTCATTACACCAAATAATGTTCTTTTTAGCAGCATCATATGACCCCTTTAAGACGTTTTAGGACCTTTTTAAGACCAAAGGAAAAAATTAATTAAAGGGAACACAATATGTTCTCTAAATGTAATGTTGAAAATTTTGAAAATACAGCTTCCAAGAGATCACCATTACCTTTTAATTAATTTAGCAGAAAAAAGGGAGCTTAAAAGAATATGGAAATAACTTTTACTGTAACTTCTGATCACAAAGCACAACAGTAATGTTCTTCCTCTGTATTTATGTCTTGTTTTCCAGTGCAAATGTCAAAAAAAATCTTAACTCAAGACATGCAAAAATTACATACAAGTCTTGATTTATGAGAAATGTATTTATGTGAATTATTTAATTATTTAAATAACAAAATATCTGCCAATGGGCTCAGAAAAATCAACAATTCAGAGGGGAAACACGTTTTCACATCCCATTGACAGATATTTGTTAATGTTTTAAGCATAAATTCACTTAATTTTATTCAATTTCTCAAAAATAAATAAATAAATAAAACAACTTCAATGTTCATTTTGCATCTTAAGTAAATATACTTTGATTCAAGGATGTTTGTACAGGTAAACAACACAAAAGTGCTGATAAAGATAACTTTTCTCCCATTGACTTCTATAATATTTTTTCATACTATGGAAGTCATTGGGGACCAACAACTGTTTGGTTACCCACACGTTCAACGGAAGAAGAATTAATTTAACGGTGAATAAATGATAGAATTTTTATTTTTGGGGTGAACTATCTCTTCAAGGCCTTAATTTGTGGAAGACCAAAGACATTTTAAGACCCATTTAAGACCCCCAGAAACCCTGTAAAATCAGTTTGCATGTCCGATTGTGTTTGTCAGCCACATCTAAATGTTTATATATACAAGAGTTTTCAGATGCACCGCATGGCCTTTACCTCCCATCAGAACACAGACCAGTGACACTTCAGATGGCTCTTTGTCCTCGGTTAATATCAGGACACATGCCGTCCTTACTGTCACTTTGGCGAGAGTGCTGTGCATCTAACAGCACGTCTTCTTCGACCTTAAGGAATGACCCTACGGTGATGGTCCTAAATGGGTTTCTCCCATGAGGGGCTGGAGAGATGAAAGGCTGTGTTCTTAAAGAGAGATTAAGCAGGATTTGATAGGCAGAGCAGAACAGCTCCTTTAGTAACTCTGGGAAAGACAGAGAACATTTGACGGGCGGCAGAGAAACAGATCCACGGGGCAGCTCATTTACAAAGCAGCTCACAGGGCAAGAATACAGTTCTAGGCTGGTCCTACTTTAGCTTTTCGGATACTGATAATAATGACGAGCCCCCCAAAAAGAACAAAGTCTTTTGTCTCCCACCACTGCAAACATGTATACCTGACTTATATAACGCTTACCTGTGCTTACTGTTATATCAAAATATGTAATCTATTTCTAAAACTGATCTATACGTACTTTTCTCTTTCTGGATTGAATCTAAAAGTGAATTTTCATTGTGATATCAAGTATAGTTAGAAACCACTAGTGCTTATATATATATATATATATATTTTTTTTTTTTAACCTAATACACATTTTAAAATCTCTTTTGTATTTGGTTTTGACCCCCTTTTTGTCTGTGCAACATATTTGCTTCTATTCGAATAGTGAACTAAATAAGACTGCATGATATTTCTATTTTAGTTTCATATTTGAATATTATATTTACAAATTTCACATCAGTCTTCTTGGATTTTAATGTTTATGTTTGTCAAGTAGAGATAGTGACCTAAAAATAGTGCAAATATTATATTTTAATTTCATATTTTATATTTATTTTATTCTTCATTTCACATCATAATTCTTTTTTTTGTTTTAAAATGTTTCTATTTATTTCAAATAGAGATAGACCAGTAACAGTATAGTAGTTTGACCATTAACTTCTTTACTGCATTTATCAGATTTATTAAACTATCAGCTATTCTTTCTGTAATATCTCTATTGATAAATGTCACCATTTAGTGGGTCTCTACGTTTCTGGATTGAATCTAAAAGTGAATTTTCATTGTGATATCAAGTATAGTTAGAAACCACTAGTGCTTATATATATATATATATATATTTTTTTTTTTTAACCTAATACACATTTTAAAATCTCTTTTGTATTTGGTTTTGACCCCCTTTTTGTCTGTGCAACATATTTGCTTCTATTCGAATAGTGAACTAAATAAGACTGCATGATATTTCTATTTTAGTTTCATATTTGAATATTATATTTACAAATTTCACATCAGTCTTCTTGGATTTTAATGTTTATGTTTGTCAAGTAGAGATAGTGACCTAAAAATAGTGCAAATATTATATTTTAATTTCATATTTTATATTTATTTTATTCTTCATTTCACATCATAATTCTTTTTTTTTGTTTTAAAATGTTTCTATTTATTTCAAATAGAGATAGACCAGTAACAGTATAGTAGTTTGACCATTAACTTCTTTACTTCATTTATCAGATTTATTAAACTATCAGCTATTCTTTCTGTAATATCTCTATTGATAAATGTCACCATTTAGTGGGTCTCTACAGAAAAACAGCCAATGTTAATTAGAGGTTAAGTAAGATATTTTTTAATTTGCATAAATATAATGGCACAAATAACAATAAAAATATTAGTATTATTATTAATGTTAAAATATTATGTTTCTGTATGCCCAACTAAAGAAAGAAAAAAAGTAATCTGTATTTGTCTTGAAAAGGCAATACATCTAACTCACAGGTACATAAAAAGATCACTTATGCACTCCACTGTATGCCTAATAACTTATTTGTAATTGTGTTAATTCTTTCATTAATTGCTTCAAGCAAGACACAATCCACAAAATCTATATAGCCATGTGTTGATTTTCTTGGAGCTGGTTGGAGTTAGAATACTGCAAAAACTTTAGCTTGGCTGACTAGATGTAAATATCACATGAATTTCCTGAATGTGCTCACCTTGCTAAAACTCTATTACCTTTAGTTATTTACGCTTAGTGTTAAACGCTACCTAAATTTCCTTTGATGGCATCATTTAGTTGATTGTATTTTACGAAAAAACTGCTAAAAATGACAAGAATAGACACATGGACAGGGATTCAATCCAAACACCCACAATCCCACATTTCGTCTCCTGAAGTTTAAAATCACAGTCGGAGACAGTGTGGGCGGCTGCTTTCAGATCATAACGACATTTCGATGTATATGAGGCCAAGAGGTAATTTTTCTTTTTTGGAAAATGCTTGTTTAGCGTGAATTCTTTGTACACTGCAAAATCAAACCCCGCAACGACAAACTTAAGTTTAAATAATATATGAAAAAATTGGGAGTGGGACAGCTTGAAAGATATTCAAATACATTTCCTATATCAAAAAGAATTTGTAATGACTCCCCCTCATCGGAACGCCGTCTCTGCGGGGCTGGTTTCACCCCTCCGCTCACTATTCAGTATGGATATGACGAAGTATACACTGTAATCAAAGTGCGGAGGAACACTGAAAATATTTTCACCTTTAAAAAAAGTCAAATTATGAGGCAGCGCTTTTGGTCGAATGGGCACAGTTTGTACACTAACACAGCTCACATTCTGTGTAAAATCCGTCAAGGCTTCTTGGTGTATCCTTTCCATCATACACTGTAAAAAAAAATATGTTTCAAAGATTATCAGAGAACGTTTTAATAATAAATACTATTTCAGTCTTTCTATTTCAATGACATTACTAGTCATTACTAGCGATGCCTAATGAACACATTATTCCTTTTATAGTCACTATAGCATCTGATTGACCAGTCGCCGGTTTTTTGTTTTTAATAATCATTTGATGGCTTTGTGTGAAGAACAGATCAACATTGTTTATTGGCACCAATAACTTTTTTATTCACATGGCAACTAGTGAAAGGAAAAGGACCAAGATGATACTGTACGTGCTGGTGAACAGCAAGACAATCATTGGTTCATTTTTTTCACATTAGTGCTTTCAATCAGTGCATGACTCATTCTTAAATAAAGAAAACAAGAAACACTTTGTTTCTGGTTGTTATAAGAGGTGACAGGTGGAGGTCATCGCTGTCAGCTCTTCAGTGTGGCTCTTTTATGGAGGAAAACACTTGACTCAGCACAAATTCCTAAATGATCCCGTTTTCTCCTTTTCTTGACAGCCGGGCAGCGTTTAAGGGATATAGATTAGTCTGTTATGGGATGTGACTGCCTCTCTCACACTCTTTAGCAAATGTATGATTACATTCAATAGCGCTCTGCAATTTCATTCCATTTCTTCAGAGGAAGAGAGACATATGGGATACAGTTGCCTGCCAGTGAACGATCACCACTAGGCTGATTTTATTTGTGATCTTTCTCTTAGATTAATTCATAGCTTTTCCTCTCCTGCCTGTCAGGTCAGGGATTAGTTCTTGTTTTGTGTGCCTGTGGGTTCTTGCATTTGTCTTCTTTTTCTTTTCAAGGAAATGTGCTTTCTGCAACAAGAGCTCTGTGGAAAACAGAGTGGGTTACATCATTTTACTGAGAGTTTTTAAAACAAGGATTAATGTTTCACCTAGAATCGATCAACATGTCTTATGAGGTTGAATGGAAGTACAGATTGATGTTTTACAAAAAGAAAAACTGAATGATGAGGAACTGAACAGATGTGAAACTGGGAAAATTAATGGTAAACTACAGCCTGGAGGTCAAAGGAAAGTTACAGGTCTCAAACAGAGGTTAAATGCTTCCTTCTACTCATGTCAATGAGTCAATGAATGTGGTTGGCACCAGCATAGAATCCTAGTTACCAGTGGAATTATCTTTATGCCTAATATTCCAAATTGGGGTTGTAAACAAAGAATTGCTGTGAAAGAAAAGTGCTATTGATATTTAGAGGACTGTAAATGTGATTATGCAAATTCGTTTATATGCATTTTGATGAAGAAAAGCAACAAAGGTTGTCAAAGTACTACTCACTTATAGCCAGCTTACGAGGCAACACTCTTGTGTGATAAAAACTACATATCCCATAATTCTATGCAGCCACAAAAGAATTAAAAAGCATAGATAAAGATAAACCATCAGTTTCACACATAATATACATAGTACTTTAAAACCTACAACCATTTTAAATAGATCAAAATTTAACTGGTTAACATTACTATGTTAGTCTCTAATGGTAGACTGTATAATTCAAAAGACATCCCAGCATCCCAGTTAACAAAGATATGCTTTAAGAACGTGTTGCTAATTTTTCCTATTGAGTTAGGAAGTAGTTATTTCTGAACGGTCAAACATCTAGGTTTTTATGTGTTTAAAAAGTTTTTTGTTTTTTTTGGTTATATGACCATTAAGGGAACATTCCATCTTCCGAACATTCCAACAATATATAACATTTTTGTGGTAACGTTTAGAGAACATTATAGATGAAATAACTTGGGAGTAAACATATTATATTATGTTTATATACAGGGAGTTAATATTGTTTTGAGTGTCTCCTACAATAGGTTTGCATGCATGCAAAGTGAAAAAATGCTTTCATTTTCTCAAAATATGCATTCAATATCACCTCATTTTCCAACGATTCTCAAACGATTCGTTCAAAGCAGTTCTAAGATTCAGTCTCTTTAAACCCCTCCTACCTGTGAGCCTACTTTGTTCTGATTGGTCAGATGGCCCAGTCTGTTGTGATTGGTCTACTGCGTACCGAGTGTGACGGAAACGATACGCCCATTGCCATAGTTCCGTATTTTAAATGCTCGACAGAAATAAACATCTATTATTTATCGTACTTACAGGTTGGTTCAAATAAACTGGGTACTGAGCCATCATTCAAGAGCAAGCGTTTTGTGAATCCTTGAGATTAGAGAAGCAGTCGGCAGTAAATTGACGGGAACACAAAAAAGGTTTGGGGTTGTACTGCTAAATGAATTCAAACCACTGATTCTTTGCAGCCTCATCTTTCGGAAGTGAAAATAAAAAATTAATTTTCACAGCGTAGGACACAGCTAGGCCTGTCACAATAACAACTTTTTGTTGTGTGATATATTGCCCCAGAAATAATTGCGATAAGCGATATTATTGTCATTTTAAAGACCATTTTATGCCACTGAATATATAATCATAATGTAAGAGCATAATAATGTAAGAATGCCTACACACTTCCAAATGACAACCAACTTTAAATTTAAATTTTTTAAGAATATTTAGATCATGGAAATTAAGTAGCAAAATATTAGATACCTTAAAAAACTTGAATAAATAGTAAATAAACAGTAACAAGAAGAAAAATGCACAAAGAACTTGTATGCAGATTTTTCCATCTACAGATTTTTCCCTGACCTTCTTTTCTCTGTAATTTAAGGGTGCACACTATTGCTGGAAAACACAATCACTACTTAGCAGTCAGATGTCTGTATGCACAAAGGGACAGAGATCCCTAAAAAAGACCATATCTGCAGATGAAACTTTGTTTGTAGAAGCATTTTT
>NW_015505771.1:812607-816329 GCF_001515645.1 Sinocyclocheilus grahami | reverse complement strand
AAACTTGAATAAATAGTAAATAAACATTTTCTAACAAAAAGTGCAAAGTAACAAGCAGAAAAAAAGAAAAAAAATGCACAAAGAACTTGTATGCAGATTTTTCCATCTACAGATTTTTCCCTGACCTTCTTTTCTCTGTAATTTAAGGGTGCACACTATTGCTGGAAAACACAATCACTACTTAGCAGTCAGATGTCTGTATGCACAAAGGGACAGAGATCCCTAAAAAAGACCATATCTGCAGATGAAACTTTGTTTGTAGAAGCATTTTTAAAATTTGAAATAGCACCTCATGACTACACCACGTTATGTACGAGAAGCTGCAAAAGACACAGGTGGTGGCATTAATTTTTAGGTAAATATAATGGGCAATATATTGTCACCAAAAATTATTGAGGTCATGTACATACAGTGGGGCAAAAAAGTATTTAGTCAGCCACCAATTGTGCAAGTTCTCCCACTTAAAAAGATGAGAGAGGCCTGTAATTTTCATCATAGGTATACCTCAACTATGAGAGACAAAATGAGAAGAAAAAAAATCCAGAAAATCACATTGTAGGATTTTTAAAGAATTAATTGGTAAATTCCTTGGTAAAATAAGTATTTGGTCACCTACAAACAAGCAAGATTTCTGGCTCTCACAGACCTGTAACTTCTTCTTTAAGAGGCTCCTCTGTCCTCCACTCGTTACCTGTATTAATGGCATCTGTTTGAATTCGTTAATTCATCATTTAATGGCATCTGACTTACTTTTTTCTGGGGAACACAAAAGAAGATATTTTGAAAAATGTTGACAGCCAAACAGTTTTGGTTCCCATTGACTTCCATTGTATTTTTGTTCAGGTGCTAACTTATTTTAAAGGTGACATATCATGAAAATCTGACTTTTCCAGGTTTTAAGTGCAATAATCAGGTCCCCGGTGCATCTACCAATCAAGGAAACGTGGAAAAGATTAACTCAGTAACTTTGTTTTGATAAGCTTTTTTCTGCAAGTGTCTGAAAAAAACGAGCGCGTCTGATTTCGAGGAGACAACAGAATAGTGGATTTATTGATTTATTTACTGTATATTGCTGCTGCCACACAGATCTAAAATAAACATGTGATTTATTTCCCAGCTGTTTACCTTCACAGACATAACCGACTGTTTTTGTAACTCGTGTGTTTTTAACGTAAACTTGTGTGAAAAATAACTTAGTTTAGTACTCGCATGCTGTGACAGCCGCTTTCTGTCCGTGTGCTTCGGATGTGTGCACTCAGAAAACAGTATATCAGAAGTTTAAACTCATATGGCTTAAAACGCATGATTTCAGCGAGATAAACATGATAATCAGAACCAAAAGAGATGTTTTTTAGCAGGTACGAGCTCTATTCTGGAAAAGGGGGCGGGGAGCAGCAGCTCATTTGCATTTAAAGAGACATGCTCTAATACAGCATCCACTCAAAATAGGCATTTTCAAAATGATATAATAAATGATCTGTGGGGTATTTTGAGCTAAAATTTCACAGTTACATTCTGGGGACCAGGATTTTTGCATAGACCATCCCTTTAAATGCAATGTCTCAAATTATTCAGGACTGCATGAGGGAGACCTCTATTAGTGTAAGGATACTAATATATTCTTTCCATTTATGTTTCTTTGTCTTTGTAAAATCAGATTAGCACCACTTGAAATCCCTTAAAGCAACAGAATCAGTGTGAAGGAAAGTAACAAACTTAGTTTAAACCCGGGGCAAGAAGTCTTGCAGTTTCTCACGGCTCTGCTGCTGTTTGGAGCTCTGTGTGCTTGCCAGCTACAGCAAACATTGATTGGCTGATTAAGCACAAATTGATTAGCAGGCTCTCATTAGCATGCCATTAGCAATGACCTATACCTAGCAAGACACATCGCACCCTGACTCAAATGGATTAACAAGCACAGCAATCCCAACCACGGACAGAAAATCTGTGAACACTTCTCTAAAATCCAGAAATCGATGGAATTCACATTATTAACCCCCGACGGACATAAAACAGCGCTCTAATGCCGCATCATGGGTGCAAAGACCCATTTTAATATTTGCATTTATTTACATTAACAATAAGCTGGTCAACCTCTACGTCCTTGAATCCGTCCAAACACACCGCATGACTGCTATTTCAATATTGCAATCCTTTCCATCAACAAACAACGAGACATTTATTTTCAGCAGAAGGACAATAGCAATGTACCGAGAGCATGCTTTGCTTTTGAACAGACAGGCCTCGGGACTTTATATTTGAATAGATCTAATAAAACAAATATTCAGAAGAACAACAAGACAAGGCTGATATTTTCATTCGCTGGGAAATGATATGCTCTAATATGCAGATGGATGACAGGTCACGCAGTCGCCAGTTCCTAATGTTATTACCTATGAACATCTTAAAGAGCTCCATCCTCCCAACAGAAACATACACTCTTCAAAATCCCATTAAATAGCCTGCTTTCTGTTCTGTGTTGATGTATTTCCTATTTTCTAATACATCGACACATCTGTTGATGTACACATCTATACATCTGTTTTTTAATTAGTTTGTTCTAAAGGCAAAACTTACTTAGCTTGTAAGCTCTCCAAAGCGTTGTCATATAATATAACATTTACCTTTATTGATCCAATAAGCCATGCATTTCAGTTAATCTTATTGTTTTTTTTTCCAAACTTGATTTGCCTCATGTAACTGCCTCATGTAGAAAGCATTTGATTGGCCAAATATTTGCAATGCCTCTGAGTGCAGGATGAGTCAGCGATAATTTTGCTTTGAGTATATTTATATTTAATTATACTAATTTTTAGGGCTGGGTTTTGACAAATTTCACGATTCAATTCGATTCTCATTCACAAGATTGTGATTCAATTCGATTCAATATCAGTTATTTTGGATATATATCAGGTAGTACAGTACATGCCAAATTTTATCAAAGAAAACAATCTCTCAACCAATGCTGTAAAATATACATGAGAGTCAGTTGGTACTACATTACTATAATATGGAAGGTTAAAATTGACTGATTTGTTAAAATTACACTTCATGAAGTTTTAAAAATAATAAAGTTACAATTACATAATAATATTTCTACTTTAATTCGTTTTTAATATATAAATAACGGTGGCTGTGTCATAAAAACTTGGAGAGTCAGTTGGTACTACATTACTATAATATGGAAGGTTAAAATTGACTGATTTGTTAAAATTACACTTCATGAAGTTTTAAAAATAATAAAGTTACAATTACATAATATTTCTACTTCAATTCGTTTTTTTTAATATAAACATAACGGTGGCTGTCATAAAAACTTGATGGATTTATTCAAACAGAAATTAAACATAGAAGAACAGTAAAATTTATAATGAATATGTTACATGGTGCATATATTTAGAAAAAGACCCCTCTCACCAGTTTATTTTTCCGGTTGACTAATGAGTTTATGGTCACCGAATATTTTTCTGAGGTAAATGAGACAGGATACAGATCGTAAGGTTGTAATCTTTCTTTTAACTTACCTTCAGATGTTTAGTCATGTTTATTTTGTGCTGAAACTGGTATTAAAGCGGAGGAGATGATCAGGTCACGTGCGCCTCGCGCTGCTGCGTCTGTTGAACTGAGGCTCTTCAGCGATCTGTCACTTCACATTAAACAGCGCCAAAACGGCATTTATTGTTTAAATACTGCAATACAATGGACAGAATTTGAAATCTGAG
>NW_015505771.1:787063-811691 GCF_001515645.1 Sinocyclocheilus grahami | reverse complement strand
AATTGACTGATTTGTTAAAATTACACTTTAATGAGGTTACAATTACATAATAATATTTCTACTTCAATTCGTTTTTTTTAATATAAACATAACGGTGGCTGTCATAAAAACTTGATGGATTTATTCAAACAGAAATTAAACATAGAAGAACAGTAAAATTTATAATGAATATGTTACATGGTGCATATATTTAGAAAAATACCCCTCTCACCAGTTTATTTTTCCGGTTGACTAATGAGTTTATGGTCACCGAATATTTTTCTGAGGTAAATGAGACAGGATACAGATCGTAAGGTTGTAATCTTTCTTTTAACTTACCTTCGGATGTTTAGTCATGTTTATTTTGTGCTGAAACTGGTATTAAAGCGGAGGAGATGATCAGGTCACGTGCGCCTCGCGCTGCTGCGTCTGTTGAACTGAGGCTCTTCAGCGATCTGTCACTTCACATTAAACAGCGCCAAAACGGCATTTATTGTTTAAATACTGCAATACAATGGACAGAATTTGAAATCTGAGAGTTTGTTTCATATTAAAAGTACCAAAGCACAATGCTTATTGCGATATATTGGATGGGAAGTGCCCTTCAATGTTCCATCCATTAACTGAAAACAGCCTAGAATAATCGATTCTTGGGATTTAAGAATCGATATCGTTCCGTAAAAATGAGAATCGATTAATATCGAGATATCGATATTTTTTACCCAGCCCTACTAATTTTATATCAGTTGAAAATCTATTTTTTTTAGAGAACACTAGCATATTGATGGCCTCAGAGCAAAAAGCCACAAAAGTCAAATTCAGATCTCACCTTTAAATAGAATCCACTCTATGGACTATTTCTCATGTCATTTTCTATTAATTACTAGGAAGTACTTGAAAAATTGTACTCTTGGCCTAGATATTCAGATTTGTTTCAAAACATCAGATTCATTCACGCAGAAGAAATAAAAGGTTCCTTTACAGGTAACTTGAACTTTTATGTTTCAATCACAGATGTCAACCGAGAGCCAACAATTTTTAGTGCTCGGCCCTTTTTTTAATTATTATTTTTTAGGAACAAAATGGTTCATTATCAAATCTATATTTTTTATGCTTTTTGCTAATGCTGCTACCATAAGTACAGATAATATAAAAGATAATGTAAATGATCTGACTCATTTGCAGACCATTTACAATCTCTTCTTGCCCGTGCCATTCAATAAAAGCTGAAAAAAAAAAGCAAAAATAAGCAAAGGTTTTATTGGCTAGTACTGTGTGTGTATATATATATATATGCGTCTTTCCCAAAAAGACTCATGGCTGTATTAGATCAAAAGGGTGCTTCTACTAAATACTGAGCAAAGGGTCTGAATACTTAGGACCATGTGATATTTCAGTTTTTCTTTTTTAATAAATCTGCAAAAATGTCAACAATTCTGTGTTTTTCTGTCAATATGGGGTGCTGTGTGTACATTAATGAGGAAAAAAAAATAACTGAAATGATTTTAGCAAATGGCTGCAATATAACAAAGAGTGAACAATTTAAGGGGGTCTGAATACTTTCCGTACCCACTGTATATATATATATACACACTATGAATGTTTGTGTATGAAATGACAGTTTCAACAACATTTGTGAGGACACATTTATGAGCCATCCTTTCATCAGAGTTGTATCAACAAAAATCAACATATTCTGACAAGACTAGTTTTTCTGTCCCAATCTGTCAAGTCTGTATTTTTCTCACACAACATCTGTAAAACATTCTGTGATTGCTGATCCCAATGGTTTTCCACATTTTTGACCCAGCCAACCCTTTGCGCACTAATCTTCTGCATGCTGCACTTTTCAATATGGACGGCATCTGACAAAAAAGTAATATAATAATTTAACTATATGAAACTTTTAAGACTGGCCATTTTAATCCCAGCCAACAAATCCAGGTTTTAAATGTTTTATAAACATTTCTTTCTTGGTTATATGAAGGTTGAGTGAACATTCCAGTTTACGTCGGAACATCTCTGAACGTTCTGAAACAAGTAGTAGCTACCATTTTAAAAAAAAGTTAGATGAACATCCAGCTAAAATGTTTCAGAAAAAAAGTTCCATGAATGATGTAGAAAACACACACTTCCACCTCTGTAATTAACATGATATTAGTCCTGTTTGAATCAATACATAAAATCACAGACGTTGTGGGGGAGATAAGAACTGTAACTAAAGGTTATTCAGAAAACCATCCCCTAGTCCTATCCAAATAGAGCTTTTAAGGGGTCAGCTCTATCCTCATTAGTCTATGTGACAGTTGCTGCATGCATTTACGCAAAGCAGTGTCAAGTCAAACATCCATTCCCCCCCCCCCACATATAACATTTAACTAAAACCATGAGTAATGCTGGCACTGCTTTGCGTCAGGTCTCTGCGACTTGTATGTTCAACTTTCGTGCATGAGAAAGTTCTCGCCATCTGCGATAAGCTGTTAAAAATTCTGTCTGTATAAGTGCTAGAGTTTTCGAGCATCTGATGCATAGTAGGTCTTGCTACCAGTTCTAGTGGGTGGCGATTCAACATGCCAGGAGGGTGAGCTCCATCATCTCAGAGCGAAGCATGAATCTTAGTTCCCAGATCAATGACACATCAGCACAAAGTGACAATTAAGTGCCAGAGAATCGTGCAAAAAGATGCTTGTGCGTGTCTGTTCTTGTTAATTGCTTTTAATGAGATACATGCATTAAGAACAGTGGATATACTCTTGAGATTTGTGCATTGCTACTTTGACCATGCAAGCAGTAACGTCTGTGATTTTGGATTCACAACTGAAGCAAAGGCTAAAGCTCTATTTAGTGCAGGAAAACAAGCGTTCACAAACTGGTAAACAGCTACAGTTTTCAGGTAAGTGCCATAAACCCAGAGGGATTCAGCACAATGCAGATAAGATGAGCAGGGAACAGATGGAACGTGGATGTGGCCTGTGCATGAACATGGTGCCGATGTACGCACCTCCTACATAAGCCTGGGACTGTTAGCATGGAGATCTTCCAGAACATTCTTGGCATCAAGAGGATCTAGTCACCATCTGTCTCCCAGGACAACCTCCCAACATAGACCTTCCCCGCCTCCTGCCACCCCTGTGTTCATCAGCACAGAGATGCACAGACGCCTGTCAATGAAATTCATGGGCAGTTTGTCTTGGGTGAGCAAACATGACCTTAAGACAATTCTATGGATATACTCTTGAGATTTGTGCATTGCTACTTTGACCATGCAAGCAGTAACGTCTGTGATTTTGGATTCACAACTGAAGCAAAGGCTAAAGCTCTATTTAGTGCAGGAAAACAAGCGTTCACAAACTGGTAAACAGCTACAGTTTTCAGGTAAGTGCCATAAACCCAGAGGGATTCAGCACAATGCAGATAAGATGAGCAGGGAACAGATGGAACGTGGATGTGGCCTGTGCATGAACATGGTGCCGATGTACGCACCTCCTACATAAGCCTGGGACTGTTAGCATGGAGATCTTCCAGAACATTCTTGGCATCAAGAGGATCTAGTCACCATCTGTCTCCCAGGACAACCTCCCAACATAGACCTTCCCCGCCTCCTGCCATCCCTGTGTTCATCAGCACAGAGATGCACAGACGCCTGTCAATGAAATTCATGGGCAGTTTGTCTTGGGTGAGCAAACATGACCATAAGACAATTCTATTCGGATCATCTGCACCACCTGTTAAGTCTATGAAAACAGATGACGGCATGGTATTGTTAACTGGAGACGTCCACTTCGCCAGACTTGTGTGAATCAACAGGAAGAATTACTAAACGCACACACAAAGCGCAGCCAGAAATGAGGCCATTGATGAAGAACACAAACAGGAGTGAATTCGGTTTCAGTGTGAATGCTTCAAACCGTTCAATACCAAATTGATTCTTAAATGGGGACGCAAGGCCCTGTTTTTGTAATTTGATTGCTCGTAAGCTCTTTAAAGCGCAGCCAGAAATGAGGCCATTGATGAAGAACACAAACAGGAGTGAATTCGGTTTCAGTGTGAATGCTTCAAAACGTTCAATACCAAATTGATTCTTAAATGGGGACGCAAGGCCCTGTTTTTGTAATTTGATTGCTCGTAAGCTCTTCATAAAGTAGGTTTTTGGTTCACAATGACATTTTACCTTTATCGATCTAATAAGAGCCTCCAAAATTGTATACAGGAATAATGTTGAAATGGCATGCCATTTCAGTTTTATCTTGTTTTGGATAATGTTTCAAACTTATTTTGATACACCTAACTGTAAACAGTAATGAATTGCATTTTTTGTGTAATATTATATATAATTAGGAAAAATATAATTGGTTTAGTTAGATATTAATAATATTATGAAACTGTAAATGAAGTTAAGCAATACATAAATACAACAAATAACATTTTAATATTTATTATATATTAGAAAATGTTATATGTCTGTATTAATGGTAAATTTGTTCAAATGAATTATTTTGTTGTTGCATGTACAAAACATCATATTATTGTACAACTACAATAGAATATATTCAATTCACAGCACCTTCATTAACTGAATAAAAATATCAAAAAGAAAAAAAAAACAGAATGCACATACTTTTTATATCACTTTGTAGATGTACAGTTAAAAAATATTTTTGAGTTTTAAGCATATTCAATTCACAGCACCTTCATTAACTGAATAAAAATATCAAAAAGAAAAAAAAACAGAATGCACATACTTTTTATATCACTTTGTAGATGTACAGTTAAAAAATATTTTTGAGTTTTAAGCAAAAAAAAAAAACTTATTAGAACACAACTGACATAATTACGTAATTATGACTTCCCAACTAGACAAACAAACTTTCCATGAGGTCTTGAAAACACCTCGAGTAGCTACTATGATGCAAAGATGGCAGCATCTATAATGGATATTTCACTGGCCGAATGTGCTAGTTCAACAACAACTGCCATTGCGATTAATGCCAATGCTAACAGATCACTTTCTCCAGCTATATTAAACCACTTTGAGACCATTTTCACTGTGGAAATCCAGTGTCAATTAAATAAATACAGCAATCATACCTCAAATCTGAACAGTACAGCTGAAAATGAGCGTAAACCCCCTTTTGCAGCCTTGGCAAATTTGCACTGGGGCAAGGACAGGGAGTATGCAAGGCACCTGGTCTCGAAATCAATCATTAGCATGGGTCGAGGGCGGTAATTAGGCGTTCAGGAGGGAGTGTGTGGGACGAGGTGACGAGGAGCAGTTAATGAGGCCACGGGCTGGGGAGGGCTGAACGGCCGGCACCGCGGGAAACTTCACACACACGCCGCAATTATACAGGCACAGTACACAAACATACGATTCAACACCCAAGGAGGTCAGGCTGAAAAATGTGCCGTAACATAGATGACAGTGTAACAAAGCTTTGAGAACTGAGGCGCTATTTTTGTCTTGTAGTAAGCAAGGCAAAGGAATGGCCTGTCCTTCTGGAAGACCACGGAAAATGCAAATTAGCATTGTGCTGTAGGCCTAATCTCTTTGTACTATACATCATTTTAAAAATGTTTTAGTTTCTTATATTGGCTTTTTTATAAACAAACAAACAAATAAGTATTTCATAATTTAGCAGGCCCATTACAGTACCGAAACAGTTTATCATGCAAAAAAAGTGAACAAAACTATATCTAATATTAAACCTTTAAATTTAATTATTACCTTGAAATATTTTTTTGGATGATTTCTTGCGATGCGGTTATCAGATATTCAAATATATTAATTATATATTTATATATAATTAGATTCAAATATAATTATATTTTAAAACTAATAATACCATTTCTATATTACTACTAATAACTATAATGGTAAAATAATTAATAATATAATAATAGTTCCAACACTTTCCCACATTTTTAAGCAATTTTGAGTAAATTTAGGAATAAGCTAAACTGGCAATAAATGAACCACTAGATATTGGTTGACTTTTAATAGTAATACCATAGCATATATCAAAGTACCACAGTATTTTTGAAACCAGAACTGTTGCCTACCGTTTACTGTTTTCTAGACGACTGGAACATGGAGAGCAATAACATTTCCTTAACCTTTGTAGCCTCTCTCACCTTTGAATTTACAAAAGACAAAATGCTCCAAAGAATGAAGCTTGAAGGCTTATTAAATCTACTAACGTAACAAAGACTGAAGCACACCAACTGTTTTCAGGAACAGATGATATGTTAACTGTGGAGTGATGAGTAGGTGTATGAATTAGCCCTCGAGTCTCACTTCGAGTCGGAGAGGGAAAGAGAGAAAAGGTGTGACTCCAGCACGGCAGCGGAGGCATTCGAGACTTCACCGACTAACTCGAATCAAAGCCTCACACGCGGCAGTGCGATCTGAAGGCAATGATGATTTTCACTTGATCAAAGCGAACGTAACAAAGACTGAAGCACACCAACTGTTTTCAGGAACAGATGCTATGTTAACTGTGGAGTGATGAGTAGGTGTATGAATTAGCCCTCGAGTCTCACTTTGAGTCGGAGAGGGAAAGAGAGAAAAGGTGTGACTCCAGCACGGCAGCGGAGGCATTCGAGACTTCACCGACTAACTCGAATCAAAGCCTCACACGGCAGTGCGACCTGAAGGCAATGATGATTTTCACTTGATCAAAGCAGATCATGCAAAAGCGCAGCAGCTCCGTGAGTTCTTCGGAAAAGCTCAGAATATAAAGTGAAAGTGTGAATATAAGCCTGCTCATTAGGATTTTCAACAGGTTTGAAAATTCAGACAATTAAATAAATATGGTTTAGGATTTAGATTATTGCAGTGCTCTGATAAAAGCGGTGCTGTACTGATATTCCTCATGCATTAACGCTCTGCAAGTAATTAAGACCAAACTACTTAACATGCATGTTCCATTTAAACTTTTTTTTGTCGATTATTTCAGCTTTTGGGTCTGAAAATGTTATACTTCTTAAGAATTGTGCAATAAACACTATGCACATTCATTCTATCTATCTGGGTTTATCATTATATTATATTTAATATTAAAATATTATTTAATATTATATATTTACAGTATAAAGTGTATATATTATCATGACAGTTTTCTCTTTCTTTTAAGCATTTTTCATATATTTTTATGAAGTGCCAGACAGTTTCGTTTTGATTCTACTATAGGCTGGCTTTTCAGGATAAAAGGCATATCAAGCTCTCAGAGTGCATTAGTACATTAAGATCACAGTCAGCTCTGTAGCTCCAGCTGATGTGATTAAACTATGGTTGATGTTCAAATGAGAATCTATATGGCTCCATAAAGATCAAATTCATGCCTCACAAGCTGAAACGAACGTGTATATAGCAACATATTACAAACATGAAATGAGTAAAACGGTAACGTACACTATTGTTGAAACTACATTGACTTGAGGTTTCTGGTTATTAAACATGTAACACTTGAAAAGTTGGCTTTCAAAGTCACTTTCTTTCAGGTCCTGATGGCCAGTGTGAATTTATCATGGCTCAAACAAAATATGTTCAATAATTCAAACTTGCATGTACAATGTGTTGGTGCAAAAGCCAACTTCCCATGCAAACACTCACCGAGCGCCTTCATCACTCTGGCTAAATCTTGCATGATAAGAAATGAAAAAGCAACTGCGATTTCAGGGTCATACACTTATAAGAACGTACTCTAGTTTGCGATATATTTTTCATGAACTATGTACATTTTGCATTGGTTCCTGAAGTTTATACAAGCATATTTAAAAGCAAGAAAAGTTTCTGTTGACGTTTGCAGAATTTTTCAGACCAGCAAATACAGTGCTGCCCTAACCTATTTGAAAAAAAAAAATATATAATCATGATACAAGATGTGGAAAGAGAAAAGCAAAGGCAGTTTATTTAAACTGTTTTTACAATTTTCATCCAATCAGAGAGCAGGTTCCACCTACAACATTAAAGATTACGACCTATTTGTGGAAGATAACCTTCTAGCTACTTACAATCTGAAACCCATCAGCATTTAACATTTTCGCCTTACAAATGTGATAAAAACATTATGTGATATCTATCTGGAGAATAATGTTCTGTGGAAATCAATAGGGTGAAAAATGTCTTCATGATGAATACAAAACTGTCCAAAACAGAAACACAGACCACAAGCCAAGCCATGGAATACTGTGTGCTCCAGGACAGCGTCACTGCCTGCAGGTGTCATGGAAGGCCTCCAGAGTTCGGAAGTCCCTCCATGTTGGAGGAAGGCCCTCCTGCAGGTACTTGCCACAGCGTTGACACGGGGTCTGGAAGAGCTTGATGTAGCTCCTCAACCAGGTCTGCTCAAAAGAACAACACACAAATATTACAATTTGACAGAAGTGCTTTTTATCCATGATCTGACTGGTTAAAACCTCCAAAAACTAAACAGCACTCCTCATGTGAAGTCTGAAGTGACTTGAATTAATGAATCTTGGCCAAAAACGAAGCAAAGTACAAGACAGTATATTTTCCTGGCCAAATGCTGTAAAACTGTTGCGCACCCTCACCCTGAGCTGGCTGGCCACACTGCACTGGCATGGGACGTGTGAGAGCAGCATGAGGGTCTGTGGGCTCTTGCAGCAGTCACAACTCGACATTGATTAACAGCAGGAAGAGTATGTCTGCTTTCCTCTCTAACCCGTCTTCACTGGGCCGCTCAGCACAGTCGGGGTTTACCTGCACCTGTCAGGACGCATTGTCTTTCCTAATTCATCTGCTGGCCCAAACCACCCTCCACTGATTCCCTGTTATTCATACTCCAATTAGCACACACACTTCATCTATCCATCTATCTATCTATCTATCTATCTATCTATCTATCTATCTATCTATCTATCTATCTATCTATCTATCTATCCTGTCTACCTCTCATCCTGTCCATCCATCTATCCGTCCATTCTATCTATCTGTCTATCTACTCATCTGTCTGTCCATTTATCCATCCTGTCTATCTATCTACCAATCTATCTGTCCGTCCGTCTGTCCATTTATACATCCTATCTACCTGTCTATCTACCCATCTGTCTGTTCGTCTATCTATCTGTCCATTTATACATCCTATTTACCTGTCTTTCTACCCATCTGTCTGTTTGTCTATATATTTTTATCCATCCATCAGTCCATCATTTATCCATCCTATTTACCTGTCTGTCTATCTATTCATCTGTCCGTCCGTCCGTCCATCCATTTATCCATCCTATCTACCTGTCTGTCTATCTACCCATTTGTCTGTCCGTCTATCTATCTATTCATCCATTTATTTATCCATCCTATCTACCTGTCTGTCTATCTACCCATTTGTCTGTCTGTCTGTCTGTCTGTCTATCTATCTACTCATCCATCCCTTTATTTATCAATCCTATCTACCCATCTGTCTGTTCGTCTATCTATCTGTCCGTCCGTCCATTTATCCATCCTATTTACCTGTCTGTCTATCTATCCATCTGTCCGTCCGTCCATCCATTTATCCATCCTATCTACCTGTCTGTCTATCTACCCATTTCTCTGTCCGTCTATCTATCTATTCATCCATTTATTTATCCATCCTATCTACCTGTCTGTCTATCTACCCATTTCTCTGTCCGTCTATCTATCTATTCATCCATTTATTTATCCATCCTATCTACCTGTCAGTCTATCTACCCATCTGTCTGTCCATCTATCTATCTACTCATCCATCCATTTATCCATCCTATATACCCATCTGTCTGTCCATCTATCCATCTACTCATCCATCCTTTTATTTATCCATCCTATCTACCTATCAGTCTATCTACCCATCTGTCTGTCCGTCTATCTATCTATTCATCCATCCATTTATTTATCCATCCTATCTACCTGTCAGTCTATCTACCCATCTGTCTGTCCGTCTATCTATCTATTCATCCATCCATTTATTTATCCATCCTATCTACCTGTCAGTCTATCTACCCATCTGTCTGTCCGTCTATCTATCTATTCATCCATCCATTTATTTATCCATCCTATCTACCTGTCAGTCTATCTACCCATCTGTCTGTCCGTCTATCTATCTATTCATCCATCCATTTATTTATCCATCCTATCTACCTGTCAGTCTATCTACCCATCTGTCTGTCCGTCTATCTATCTATTCATCCATCCATTTATTTATCCATCCTATCTACCTGTCAGTCTATCTACCCATCTGTCTGTCCGTCTATCTATCTATTCATCCATCCATTTATTTATCCATCCTATCTACCTGTCAGTCTATCTACCCATCTGTCTGTCCGTCTATCTATCTATTCATCCATCCATTTATTTATCCATCCTATCTACCTGTCAGTCTATCTACCCATCTGTCTGTCCGTCTATCTATCTATTCATCCATCCATTTATTTATCCATCCTATCTACCTGTCAGTCTATCTACCCATCTGTCTGTTTGTCTATCTATCTGTCCGTACCTCCATTTATACATCCTATCTACCTGTCTGTCTATTCGTCTATCTATTCATCCATCCGTCCATCCATTTATCCATCCTATCTTCCTGTCTATCTGTCCATCCACCCATCTAACCTATCTACCTAAAAATATTTTTATGAAGCAAAAAGGACCTTGAAGCTCTAATTTGGAGAGACTGAAGACTGGTGATGGGTTTTTTAGGTTCTAAATAAGCTGTCCTGGGGATGGCCTCGGAGTGAAGTGCATCAACTGTAGGGTTTAAATCCGTGTACGGGAGAAAGCCGACGATTCCAGCCATGATCAGAATAGCTCCGCATTGATTTTACGGAGAAGTAATCAATCTCTCCTCTCTTTTCAAAGCGTAGAGCAGAGGTCGGCAGACTATTCAAAGACAGACCAGACTCAATGCTTAACATCCCACACAAATATACAAGCCATGATAAGGTTAACTTGTGAAGTTATTAAAGATTTCAAACACAAAATCAAAAATTTTTTTTCCTGGGCGGAGTGTGATGCCATTTTATACATTTGGAAGATACTTTTATTCAAAGTTACAGTATTTACACAGTGCACTCAAGCTATCGATTTTCAGTATGTATGTTCCCTGGCAATCGAACCCATGACCTTGATGTTGTTTTTGCCTTCCTCTACCAGTTGAGCTATAGTCTTGCATGCATTCTTACAATGTGGAAAACCTCTCATTAAATAGCACCACACAGCCAAAAGCAGAAAGTAATAATTGCATGTAATTGTAATAATGCACAATGCCATTAGAATTTTAAAAGCAATGTACTATACCCACCATGAAGGAGCGAACTACAACATCAGGCATCTGGGGGAGCTGGTAATGCAGAAGGGCTGTGGTTGCATGATCAGTGACCTGAGAAAAAAAAAAGATCACTGAGAAACACAACAGAATGTGTACTGCGACTACATTAAAATATGACTGCCCACATTTACAAAACCAAAACAAAATATGAGGAACCAGTTAACAAAATTGCCATAAAGACATAAATATATTTTACAGCCAGTAAGACATTTATGGTCTGTAATTGGTGGTAGAAAATGGTCATGTGAACTAAACTATAACTGTTATGGTGTCAACCACCTTGATTAGCATTCTAATAGGATTTAAATTAAAAAAAAAAAAACATTGTTTTGAAAGTGTAGGATATGATTATGGTTAGATTTTCTTCCAATATTTTGAGCATCGTGAACAAGTGAGCTGCTCTGCCTGCTACAGTATTTCTTGGCTAAAGGAAAACACAATTACATTTTTTCAAATAGTAATTTTCCAAGCCAACTACAAGATTTCCCAGTACATTTTACATGTGTTTTACAGGACTGGGAAGTTAGTCATCAATTTTCCAGGTTTTCCAGGACACGTGGAAACCCTGTTATATGTGCACAATTGTCTAAATCCAAAAATATTCGTTATTTTCTTTAAGCAAAATATATGTATTTATATTTCTTTGCATACACGAGCACACATTTGAAGAAATCCTAATTAAAATCAATTTTCAGATCAATCCACCTACATTTTTAGATGAACTCCTCAGTCCAACTTTGCTGAAGAACACCATAACTTTACTACTTTCCCTAAAATCCCATCTTCCATCACTAACATAATTATAGAAAGGGACTGAAAACGAACCACTTCAATCTCCCGTCATCGTTTCATTAGACTGCCAATGCTGACCAAAGTCCTTATGGGGAACTGTCTGGTTAATACCTCTCAATATTGATGCACCATGGGAAAAGACACTCAAATGGTTACTATTGAAGTATAAAAATCAAAAGTGATGCTTTTTTACAAACACAAAAAACATCTGTGGGAAAACTATTGGACAGCGGGCAAGAGTAAAGAACGATTAATTAAGCGAGTATGGAAAACGGGAATACAGAAGTGACAGCTGGGAGGGGAAGATGAGAGGCGGCCCGTCCCTCCAGTTTGAGGCAGCCTGGGTTCAAGTTAGTGTTCGCAGCCAGAGAAATAAAGAAATAAACAGGTCTGTGCTTTGATCAGCCCGTGCAGATACGTGAAGCTCAGTTACAATGCGAGCGGGTTCTCGCAACCTCTCGCTTTAAGTTCCAGGCAGCTCGTCATGCACGTTCTCTCTCCTTTGAAAGGAAAGCAAGTTTTTCTCCCCCTCTCTCTCTCTTTGAAAGGTGCATCCGCATTAGCAAGACTACGTAGTTTCATCTGCCCCAGAGCGGACTGCTCTCTAATTCCAGCCTAATGAGATTCTGGGAGGGTGGAGAGAAGGCAACTTGAGCCCAGATGTTTAGGGGGCTGTCAAATGAGGGCGAAGTGGCTTGGAGTGAAATGAAATAAAATAAAAAAAACACAGGGACAAATGATGTCTGAGGGATGAAAGGCAAGGATTGGCAGTGGAGAGGTGACAAGAAATGCTCCCATCATTGAGAAATCTCATTAGGATTTCACGAACACATGATTTGAATTCATTTATTTATTTATCACACGGCTCAAACTCAATCTGAAAGACAACCACAGGATCATTTAATTAATGTTCCAAAATTTCCCAACGTATGATATGGGTAATGAGAAAGAAATGCTCTGTTGATTAAACTGGGGTTTGCACTACCAGTGCTGCAGAAAGGCCAGTAATGTGACGTTTTTAAAATTTCAGTATCGACTTGGTAAGAAAGTACTAATAGCCTAATTTTGACAATAATCAAAATGATTAGTTAACAAGTTACGGAATTACTAAAATACTTCTCTTAAAATTGACCAATGGATAGAAGGTTGGGAAACACATCGGTGCTCACACTGTCAAAAGTCAGTAGAGATGCACCAATCCTGATTTTTCATGGCCAGTTTTTTTTTTACAAGCAAATGGACTGATTCTGATACTTCTGATTTGTTAATATTTATTTTTTTTTTTTTAATGCAAGAGATAAGATAGAATGAAAATATGAGTACGTGAACAAGATGTTTTTTTTGCTCCATTACAGGCCGAAATCTGTAGCCATTTGAAATGAGAGGCAACCATTGCATTTTAATCACAATCCAAACAAAGATGCTGCATACATGAGCAGTTTCTAATTTAAATGTGATTCAATTAGATGTATTTTCAAAATCTGAAGCAAAAACAGTATGGTCTGACTTTAGCTTTGTGAAATTATGCTACGTAAAACTTCTCGGCACAAAACAAAAACAGCAGATGTTTGTTGTGATGCGTTTGCTGGTTCACTCACCTTTTGAAATGCCTGATAGTTGGACTTTGACCAGATGTCAAGCTAAAAAAAAAAAAAAGACAGAAAAGTAAACATTACGCAATGAATGCAGATGCTTATTCCCTGGTCACAAATTGATTAAAAATAACATGGTACCCAAATTTTCTTAAACTCGCATCCCTTTTTAAACTATTACGGCTACATTCCAAGAATCCATTTAAACTCTAAGTGAATGCCTTTCATCTGTGTAGATCTGGATGCTCCTGCACTCCCTACACTCCACTTTTCACATTCAAAAGTGGTTTAGCTCCATAAAGGATAAAAAAAACACGATAAAAAGTACCATGGTAGAGGTACTCTGTGTGACAAGCATGTTTGTTTTGCCACACATTTCCACAGTGAATATTTTTTTAAATTAAATAAAATGCATATAAACAATTAAAGACTAAGAAAAAACATGCTTTTTGGGCAGAATTCTTCAGGATGATTTCTGGCTGTTTGTGTAAGTGTCTTCGGATTGATTTCTGCAGTTTAATTCTAAATAAGCAGTTAGAATTTTTAACATCCAGAAAGAGCTCATCTCATTTTAAAACTTCTTAAATCTATAATGAATTGGAATTAATTAATTAATTTTTGTTTTTGAGGAGCTGCGTTGATGCATACTGTATCAACTGTTATTTTGCTTACAAGGATCGTGTGATCAGTCAGTGAGTGGTTTTAAAAGTGTTTTAGCATGCGTTGGGCTCCATGGATTCTCACTAAAGAACATGTCTTTGTATTTTCATCAATTTAAAAAAACCTCACTGTGAAACATGTTCCATATTATTGCCACATGTGAGAAGTTGGAGTGTAGGGGTGGTCTGCCTTTTGTTTGGTTACATTTGCTTCTGTACGTTTATTTTATTTTTCTGCAACCCAAGGTCGTTACTCCAGTTTTTTCCTACACATGCCACGCCGAATTGAGGCAGCAATTAAAGCAAAAGGAGCCCCAAGTATCGAGTACATGTACAGTAAATGAACATACTTTCTAGAAGGCCAACAATTCACTAAAAAATTTTTTTTATTGGTCTTATGAAGTATTCTAATTTGTTGAGATAGTGAATTGGTGGGTTTTTGTTAAATGTGAGCCAAAATTATCACAATTAAAAGAACCAAAGACTTAAACTACTTCAGTCTGTGTGCATTGAATTTATTTAATACACGAGTTTCACAATTTGAGGTGAATTACTGAAATAAATGAACTTTTCCACGACATTCTAATTTATTGAGATGCACCTGTATATTCTATTATTACCCCATTACACCTTAGATGGGACATTGTAAAAGAGTCCAAAAATCTCAGAGGATATCCCATTTATTGTCTAGAATTTAGAATTCAAATATTAAATTTAGAATATTAAACCTAATCTACAATTAATGACTCCAGGGTGTCCAGAAGTCAAACTAACAAAAGTCTAGGAAAGCAAAAACCTCAAAACCATACACTCTAAAAATGGGTTAAATACAACACAGTGCTGGGTAAAATAGGGACAAACCCAGCAATTGGGCTGTTTTGACCCAGCGGTTGGGTTAAATGTGTAACCCAACCTTCTGGGTAGTAACCCAACCGCTGGGTCAAAACAACCCAATTGTGGGGTTTGTCCCTATTTAACCCAGAACTGGGTTGTATTTAACCCAGCATTTTGAGAGTGTAATATTACATCAAGTAATATAAAAATAAAAGCCAAATTGGGCAAAAAACAAACAAAGCTTGATTAAATGAAAGAAAAGTCCATCCCTACACTTCAACATATCTCGTGATCCCTAGCATGGTTATAAGACTTGCTAGTCGTGAAACACTACAGAGCTCAAGACTTTTAAACCAGCGCACCAAATGAACACCCCTGAAGGTGGGAAAAACAAACTCACCAAGACCTAGGAAATAATGAAATAAAGGCAGAGGCACACATAAAGAGTACAGAAATATTTGCAGGACTTCTACACTTCATTTGACAGTTTAAAGGTCAGTTCAAACAAGCCCTGTGTCTGATGTCAGGACTGTTGTTAGGGGGTGAAAAATCCCATCGCTAATCAACCCGTTGAGCGAAGGTCATCAGAAGAGTTTTCAAAGACGACAACAAATCAAATTGTTCTCTGATTCTAATATCAAACAGGCCCGGTGTCAGCATTTATCAGAGAAATCAGACTCCATCTCCCCTCTGTCCTCTAACCCACCTCCACACACTGTTGCCCTTTGAAGTAAAAGAATGCTAGATCGCAAATTACCCAAGAGATGTCTGAGATAGTCTTTGAAGCCCTACTTTGATAGCATAGTTTCCCTTCTCCTACCCCTTCCTCTCTTTTTTTTGTGAGTGCTTGGAGGTTCAGGCGGGCTCTGTTGGGCCTCTTGCATGTGGTTTTGGTAAACTATGCGGCATCATTAGAATTGTAAGGACCAGAGAGAGGGCTGTCGATATTCTGCCCTGAATCGACACCTCGCACAGTCCTAAAAAGACCTCTGAGGTTGATTCAAGGGCAGGAATTTTCTGCAGCGTTTCAGATAACTGTAAAATAAAATAAAAACATATACTGTATCCAATTTAATACTGCGATGGAACTGAAAAGAATGCAAAGTTCGGGCAGAACTTTTCAATATGTGTTGCTGGCTGTTTGTGTCCTCTGGCAGACTTGTCTCCATCCTTGATGAGGCCGATGACTGCAGTGTCGTCTGCGAACTTCAGGAGCTTGACAAAGGGGTCTTTAGAGGTGCAGTCATTCGTGTAGAAGGGAGCAAATAAATATGATTTTTTTTTTTTCTATAGTATGAGAAGCAATATTGTGTTCATTTTAAAGGGGTCATATGATGCGATTTCAATTTTTCCTTTCTCTTTGGAGTGTTACAAGCTCTTGGTGCATAAAGAAGATCTGTAAAGTTGCAAAGACTAAAGTCTCAAATCCAAAGAGATATTCTTTATAAAAGTTAAGAGTCAGCCACACCTACCTAAAACGGCTCATTCTAACACGCCCCCACATATCTACCTCACTATCTGGGAAGATTTGCATAACACCGCCCAAATGTTCACGCAACGAAAAAGAAGGCGTAACTTTTATTCTCGCTGTAGTATTGTTGCCGCCGCCGCCATGCTGTGGAAGCGCTGTGTGCTTCGTTGTGAAAGCGAAACTACTTTGGTCTTCCAAAAGAGGACGATATCTGCTTCGTCATGTCTGGAGCTGATATGTGCTGGTTGCTGAGGAAATACTTCAACTTTGCGCTGTGATCACCGGATCGGCTTTCACCGTGGATGAAGCGGAGTCCAGCCCAGGGTCGTCACGTGTGGTTGCCGCAGGCATCACAATATGGTAAGGGACGTAACATTTCCGTCACACGCTTGAGGAATTCGGCCAATCACAACGCACTGGAGCTGGCCAATCAGAGCACACCTCGCTTTTTCAGAACGATGAGCTTTGTAAAAATTCAGAAAGGCGGGGCATAGAGGAGAAAAAATAATGTACAGTATGTGGAAAATAATGTGTTTTTTGAACCTTAAACTGCATAAACACATTTTATTACACCAAATACACCAAATAATTTTCTTTTTAGCAGCATCATATGACCCCTTTAACTCTTTCTTCCATTTTGTATCTTTGGGTTAGCATACTTCATCTGGTACGAAGACTCTTTCATTTTCAAACATAAGAAAACATTTCTCGCAAATATGGAATCTGCATCTGAAGTGGCATTTAGAATTATTTACAGTTTAATGCAGCTCAGACATGGATGCATTTAACCAGCAGTTACAAATGCATAAATAATGTTTGATTTAAAAAATAAAACATTGATTATTGATATTTGAAAAGATTTAAAACATGAAAGTTATTTGAAATGTGAAATTAAAGCCGCCAGTAGGTGGCAGCAAGTCACTGCTAATGAGCGAGTCATTGAGATTATATCGATTCATTCAAAAAGGTTGATTCATTCAGGAATGAAACATTTGACTGTTTTCATGAGTGAGTCACTGAATCATTCATTCAAAAAAACGATTAATTTAATAACGCGTGTCGCTCAGCTGGAACTATTTTCATTGGTGAAATACAGCAAAAACAGGCATCTAAAATGTAAGCAACTTAATACTAACTTTATTAAACTTGTATAAATTCAATATTACATTTGTTTTCATGCTGATATCTGGAGAAAAACAGCACTCATAGTGTGATATAGAGTAACTATAATATAAATATAAAAGACATACAGAGATATTTTGCCTCTTATCTTGAATCTTATGGGCAGTCTAAAGTGAAAGTTGACAGAAATATTAAAACTCAAGTAAAGTACAGATTCTCCCAAAAAATACTTAAGTACTGTAACAAAGTATTATACTTAGTTACATTGATTACACCACTGAATATACATCCTTTATGGGATTTAGCCACAAATTAGATGTAATATTTTACTTATTGATCTTAATATATCTTGAAAAAAAAACACCAAAAGTGCAATAATATTTTTAAGATGAATATACATATTTCAAGACGTAAAATACATAGTTGCAAAAATAAATCCTAAATGCATGGTAAAAAGTTTTAATATGACCTTCATAAACAAAAATAAAAAGTTGATTTGTTTTTCAATAAACAATTAACCCAAATGTGCCCGTAAAAATATTTATTCAACCACACTATCTTTATTAATGAATTACTATTAACTTGTTTTTGAAAGGTTGAGCTTCCTTAAAGATGAGCATATATTTAAACTCAATCTTGTTTCTGTCCTCTGTACTGTGTATTTATAGCAGACAAAAGTTAATAGTTGAATATAAATCTCTAGCCATCAGTTAGACATGACATTTTACTTATTGATCCTAATATTGCTTAGATAGACATTAAACACTTTAACCATTGAAAATAAAAAAAAATTATTTTAATAAAAAGTTTTATTAAAAAAAGTTTTAATGTGTTTAATATTGTATTTATGGCTAGCTATATTGGAATAGCCTATACAACAGAGAACACCTGTGCGAATACTGTATTCCAAATGCAAAACTCTCCATTAATACCAGTAATATGTATCATTAGTATAAAATATCAGCTTTGATCTTTTTTTTAATCACTACTTAATCATTACTGACAAAACTTTATCAGAAAATAATTTAATTTGTATTCATTATTTTTTATATATCATTAATTTTTATTTTCAATTGTTATAATTATTATTATTATTTTATTTTTTTTACCATAATCCGTCAAATAAAACGTTTATCAACAACAATTTGGCCCACTACTCCTCTGTTTAAAATGTTATTGAAAAACTTGTATTTTTACAAAAATAGTCACAATACAGTGTGAACTGGAAAGCATACAGTTCACAGTATGCAAGTACTTCATTCCAAACATATCCCTCATCTTCATTCAGCAAAGAACTAATGTGTTTTTACCGCCATAATGAGAGTGGTACAGATATCCTGGTACACTGATATCATGAAACTGTGGAGGTTAATATGCAATTGCTCACCACACACGCTTGGACGCAGAGGCCCAGCGGCACACAGCACAAAGCACCGGTCTGGCAAGCAGTTCAGAAGATTCACAATTGCTGCCATAATTAACTGTGATCAAGGATCTCCGCAGCTTTGATGGCCACCTCATATTAGTGTCACCAAAGAGTGTTCAAACGGTGCGGCTTTCGCAGAGCCGTACAGATCATTTCAGAATGAATGAGAGGACGCTGCTCAACCTGACACGGGGGACGTGAGGATAGAGAGTATCGCATACGTACATGCTCTTCATGTTCAAGAGAGAGCCGAACACATCATGTGAATTATTGAATAGCTGTGCTGAGACTTTTATCAGTAGCTACAAATCCAGGGATGTCACATCCTTACCTAAGCCAGAAGTACTCAAGCTAAATTTTAAGGTTCAACTTGAAAGAAATAAACTAGACTTGAACATGTAATGAAATGAAATGTTTTACCTTTCCGTCCTCCGAGTATACATTCTCATGATAACCTCTGACAATCGTGCGGTCAATGAAAAGGCTCCTCATGACCACAATGGCTTTCAAAACCTTCCCCAGGGTGACCTGGAAAGAAAAAAGACAACAGAAGATAGGTTGAGTGGATGAGACAGATGGAATTTGAGCATTTCTTCAACTATGGCCACTTTTTGCCCTCTTGCGTTCACAAAAATACCAAAAAAGAAAGAAAGAAGCCTTCCTTAAAATAAATTTTTTTGTGACTTTCTTCTAAACCATTTTTCAGAAGCATTTTTCTTAAATTATTAATTTTGTTGTGTTATGTCTGATAATATTCTGTGGTGGAAATTACATTTTAAATAAAATTGCCACCTCATTTCTCTTGCTAAGGAAAATTTATAGCTAGATTTTATGTAAATTAATATACACAATTAAATAATATTTTCACATTTTTGGATTGTTTGACAAAATTACAGCTTGTCTGTAATTTACCAATTTAAAAATAATTTTAAAAAAATTTATTTAAAAAAATGTGATTAAAAATAAGAATATCACAAAAATAAAAATTATTATATATATATATATATATATATATATATATGATTTAAAAAATGTTTGTCAAATATTTAAATTACATTTAACAATAAATATTGAAATACTTTATTTCATACTTTATTGATAAATATGCAGTAACATTTTGATGATGATTTAAAAATTTTAAGACTGAAAATATGCATAAAATGCACAAAATTAGCAAAAATAAATGATAGTCATGGTAAAAAGTTTTAATATGACCTTTAAAAACAAAATGTAAAAAGTTTATTTGCTTATTTGAATAAAAAAAAATCACTTTTGGGACACAAAAGGGCCCGTAATTAATATTTATTCAACCAAAATATCTTTATTTTACAGTTGAATTGCGAATCAAAAACAGCTGGTTTGACCAATTTTTTCTCAATGATTAAAAAATACAGCGCAAAACTCATCTCTTCCGAGAATAAATTTTTTCCTTCATGCCAAAGAAAGTTCACACTTCAGCCTAAAACCATCTGCTGTCAGGAGGGGTTTCGCTTGAGTCTTTTGGCTTAAGATGGGTTTAATCTGAGGCAAAGGAGGAAATCCCAGTCCAATTTTCTTAAATCCTCACATTCACTTAGGTTTCACGCTACATACACGACAGATATGGTACAACATGGACAGAAAGAGGGGTGAGGATCTCTAAACCAGCCCCTCGATATTTGCCAAAGCTGTTCAAACATCAACACCGTCCCACGAACAAAACAGCAATGCGTTTCGCCTGAGCCCCACTTGCTGAATAATTTATGTATCAGGCACAGTGAAGGATGCTCGGTAAGCCTGGGCCATCTTAAATTATTAATTTTGTTGTGTTATGTCTGATAATATTCTGTGGTGGAAATGACATTTTAAATAAAATTGCCACCTCATTTCTCTTGCTAAGGAAAATGTATAGCTAGATTTTATGTAAATTAATACACACAATTAAATAATATTTTCACATTTTTGGATTGTTTGACAAAATTACAGCTTGTCTGTAATTTACCAATTTAAAAATATATATTTTTTTAATTTATTTTAAAAAATGTGATTAAAAATAAGAATATTTCAAAAATAAAAATTATTATATATATATATATATATATATATATATATGATTTAAAAAATGTTTGTCAAATATTTAAATTACATTTAACAATAAATATTGAAATACTTTATTTCATACTTTATTGATAAATATGCAGTAACATTTTGATGATGATTTAAAAATGTTAAGACTGAAAATATGCATAAAATGCACAAAATTAGCAAAAATAAATGATAGTCATGGTAAAAAGTTTTAATATGACCTTTAAAAACAAAATGTAAAAAGTTTATTTGCTTATTTGAATAAAAAAAAATCACTTTTGGGACACAAAAGGGCCCGTAATTAATATTTATTCAACCAAAATATCTTTATTTTACAGTTGAATTGCGAATCAAAAACAGCTGGTTTGACCAATTTTTTCTCAATGATTAAAAAATACAGCGCAAAACTCATCTCTTCCGAGAATAAATTTTTTCCTTCATGCCAAAGAAAGTTCACACTTCAGCCTAAAACCATCTGCTGTCAGGAGGGGTTTCGCTTGAGTCTTTTGGCTTAAAATGGGTTTAATCTGAGGCAAAGGAGGAAATCCCAGTCCAATTTTCTTAAATCCTCACATTCACTTAGGTTTCACGCTACATACACGACAGATATGGTACAACATGGACAGAAAGAGGGGTGAGGATCTCTAAACCAGCCCCTCGATATTTGCCAAAGCTGTTCAAACATCAACACCGTCCCACGAACAAAACAGCAATGTGTTTCGCCTGAGCCCCACTTGCTGAATAATTTATGTATCAGGCACAGTGAAGGATGCTGGGTAAGCCTGGGCCAGGTCTGAATGCTGGCAGGGTGGTGACGGTTCTTTTTGTAGTCCCTCTGAGGTTTTCAGAAGCCACTAGATTTGACCCCACCACTGACTGTGAAGGGGAACACGCTCAGGTGGTCTGAAAAAAGACGGACAACGGCGACCAGCGTGACAAAGGTCAGCTAAAATAACACCAGAGTGACAAAGTTTGACATAAAAAGAAACTAAGAATCAGAAGAAATGAAATATCAGTTCATTTGAGATTCAGAGGAGAGTTTTCAGCTTCCTCTGAACTCAGTTTTTATAAATGCCAAACCAATAATGCAATATGGAGGGGACAGCTATTATATAAAGGGATTTTAGTTTGGCAGAGCTGAATGTACTATCGTGAAGTCTCGCTACAAAGAAAGCAAGAAAGAAATGAATTAAAATGAGATTTCAGAAGCATTACAATGGATGGATTGCCTGGCAGTCAAAGAAGAAAAGCAAACATGTCACTGAAGTCCAGCCAAAGAGTCCAGTGAGGTTCTATGCATACACATAAATAAATATATGAATAGGAAATTATTTGTTGTTTGTCTGAAAGAGCTGATTGCAAACACAAACCATTTCCGTTGAAGGAGATGCCACTGCCATAGACTCCCACACCTGGTAATTGGAAAACTTTTACGGAAGAGATTGGGTCTCATTATGAGAAATGGAGATACACTTTCTTAGACTTCATTACTGCATGTAAATTTGGTCTCCAAATAGATAAAAAGCACTCCAAGTAGGCTTGCTGCGATAGACAGTTTTCGGTTTCGGTGTTAAGCCGCAACACCGGTTACGTCATTTGCCTACCGTGGCACCGCCCCCACCGTCGTTTAGATTTTTTTATAGAAACAAAAATCATTTAGCCTAGTTCAGTTAGAGGACAAACACTTTTAAAAACTAAACGCTCATTGCAGCGTGCCGAACTATGCACAAACGACAGTGCACCACAGAGCATGAGTCAGATTTTATTTTTCACGCGAGGAGAGTGAGTCGAGCTGACTGACAAGAGTAAGGTAAGAAAGACAAGACGATGGCAGAAGACTGTTTAGAAAGGAAATGCAAAGGCGCCTGTTTGGCAATATTTTAGATTTTGAAAAGCCTATTGACAAAGTTTTTTTAAACATTCGTTTCTTATTTATTTGGTTCCACATTGTTTGCTGATTACTTTATTTAAACGTTGTGTATTTTATTTATTTTATTTTACGTCAAGGTGTATATGCCGTGCCTCCAAGCTTTCTTATTCATTTTGCTAATAAACGTTCTGTGTTTCTTATTTATTTGGTTCCCCAGTGTTTGCTGATTTTCAGTTTTATATAACTATTTAAACTTTGTGTAGCCTAAGTAATTTGTTATTTTATTAGGCACATATGGTGTATTTTTATTCGTTTTGTTAATAAAAGTTCTATGAGTTTTACGTTGTTGTTGCTTGAACTGAATCAACACCGAATTGCCGCTAATTTGAAAGTGAAAGTAAGATGCGCACGGCGCTTTTTCAAGCTATTTGAAAGCCAAGAAATCAGAGGAAAAGAGGGAAAACTCAAATGAACAATTGCTTGACGCTGAATTGTGGCAATTCAATTGCCGCTAATTTGAAAGTGAAAGTAAAATGCGCACGGCACTTTTACAAGCCATTTGAAAGTGAAGAAAAGAGGGAAACTCAAACGAACTAACACCCCTCCCCCCCCAACCCCAACGTGGTTGTCCCACGTTGATTAACCGGTGAGAAAATGTCCTCACCGTCACAACCCTAACTCCAAGTAAATAAGTTCCAACCTAATTTCTCTTACAACCAGTGTTATTTTAGTATTATATTATGTACTATTATAGTATTATCATTTTGAATGATTTTTTTTTATTAATTTCATATTTTTCGTTTTCATTTTTGTTTAAGTTTAGTAATTTTGTCATGTGCTTTTTAATTATTTTTTATTAGTCAGTTTTTATTAATATTTCTATTTAGCTTTGATTTTATTTCAGTTTGTTGCCAAGTTTTAAGTTATTCATCAAATATTAATATTTTTCATTAAGTCAGCTTTATTTCAATGAACAAAAATGATTTTTAATAGTTTTAGTTACAATTACAACACTGTTTAAAACACACAGTACTGTGGCAAGTCAACATCATATTATGATGGTATGGTAATACTATGAAGTATACTATGGCATTTCATTTTCTACTACATATTCATTTATTGTTTCTAAGCAAGATACTTTATTCTACACTTCAGAGTGTTTTAGGGGAAAATGTCTTGAGATAAATACATATACATGTACAGTTAGCATGCTGAATTAGTGCAAATAATTGAGGTGATACTATGGTACTTCTTTGGCCTATTCTGTAAGTTTCAGAACTAAAGAAAAACCAAGCACTCAGAAAGAGTAATATACTGGGAATACAGAAAAAAAAATTGCTCGACTAAAGAAAGGAAGTCATAAAGGTTTGGAACAACATGAGCAAGTGAAATATTTTTTTGTAAAATATCCCTTTAACACCACCACATCAAGCAAACAAGAGTGTACAGATATCTAGTACATGGAAAACTGGTAAGTTCACACACACACACACACACACACACACACACACACACGCGC
>NW_015505771.1:769792-786667 GCF_001515645.1 Sinocyclocheilus grahami | reverse complement strand
ACACGCACACACGCACACCCGCGCACACGCACACACGCACACACACGCACACACACGCACACACACGCACACACACACAACCTTCAAAACAGTGGGGAAAAAAGAAAGTCTGCAGACATGATCAATCATGTCAAGATCCAGCAGAAATACCCATTCAGACCCGTTCATACTCCGTGAGCCCTCACAACACATGCTGTCAAGATCCAGCAGAAATACCCATTCAGACCCGTTCATACTCCGCATGTTTTTCTTGCTTTAAGGTTTGCTTATTAAATTCATGTCTGTCAGAGTAGCTGAACGCCTGGCCTCTGCCCGGAGCCGCTTGGCACTGGCAGCCGACACCAGCACTCACAGCCTGAATCCATTACCCCTGACAGCCTTTAAAGTCATAGTTCTCCCAAATCTAAATTGAAATATTATTTTTCTTGCCAGAAAGGCAACTTGGATGTCCAAAGACGAAAGCAGTTATTTTTGTTCACCTATAACGGCTGCCTTATAAACGTGCATTTAGGCAAGAAAGCTAGTATTTTAAGAAAGACAAGCATATATATCCTATATTAAGTATATTTATAAGTTAGTTTAAAAGTAAAAATTAGTTAAAAATAATATAAGTTCTAGAGTAAGTTTGAGCTAATTATAAATATTTTCAGAACAAAATTAAAATAAATAAATAAATATGAGAACATGATGGTCCAACATGGGTGATATGTAAATTAACAAATAAAATGAAAGTAAAAAAATCCAAATAAACCTAAAAACAAAAAGCAAAATCAATCAATAAATAAAACAAAACAAAACAAAAAATATTAAATTGTAAAAAAAAGTATACATATATATAAACAGGATTTTAGATTCTCATAGAGTGGATTTGTCTTCTGGTCTATCTTCTCCTTTCATGAGAGTCTTGCTGAGTTCTGCAGCAATAAAACCACCTCTGATCACCAGCCGGTGGAGGTACAGAACTTCACACACATTTTTTCTTTTACACATGCTGAGTATCTTTTTCTTTTTGTCTTGTTTCACCACAAAATGATTTCTAAAAGAAACAGATTTATAGAGGCTGTGGATAAAGGACACCACACGTTCAAAAACAACATATGCAGCTATAGTTTTCATATTACCTGCTTGTCAAACAATTACATTCACCGCTTATTATTTAGTATATAATTCTATAAACTTTCTGTGAATCAGATCATGCCAGATAATGTCAAATGTTGAGGACAAAGAAACCTTTACACAAAAGTATGTGTCTCTACTTGCATACTGGATTTTTGTATCCGTTAAATTACTTTTTTTACTTGCACCCAACTTAAAACTGTAATTTATGATAAAACTATTTTGTTTTGCGCAGAGAATCACAGCTGATCTCCATCGCTCTCGCCAAAAAACCATGATCCCTCAAAGCAGGATTTCAGGAGTTGATCAAAGGCCTCCCGACTGAACCGCACTTCTACAGCGAGGTTAATATAACCCAGCTTCCTAAAACACACCACTGATGTGTGAATCACTGACGCAAGACAAATTAAAAGAAAAACAACCTCAAAAAGCCGGAACTTGCACTCATCAAATCGGAAGTTTTCAGCACAAGAGAATTTGCAAATAGTAGCTCGCCAGTGTGACTCAAGCAATTTCTCATAAAATAAAGAAAACGAAGAACGTCAAATCCCTCGCTGTAATTCAAGGTGTGAAGCCACTTAGTAGCGTCAATAGCTATTTCTAGGCACGCTTTTCAGCTATAAGCTATTGGAAAAGTACGTTTCTGGCCTAGGGCCAGAGGAACTTATGTCGATATAACGAGAAAATTAAGTCGTTATAACGAGAAAAGGAAAAAATATATAATGCATGGCCGCTTAGAACTTCCGTACCAAACCTTTTAATGGTACTGTATACTGTATATTGATCAATTATGCAGTTTAGCTGTCAAAAATAGTTAATAAATAACTATTTTTGTAATAAATTTAATAAATAAATAAAAAATCCTTAAAAAAAAAAAAAACAACTTTGACTGCAAAATGCTTCGACTGACCAATCAGAACCAAGATTCCAGAGAGGCAAGAAATAAAATGTGTAGAAGAGAGGAAAACACAAACACAGTGATGCAGAAGTGGGAATGTGTGAGACATGAGAGATCTTTTTGGAATCTACAGCTCCAAAAAACAAAAACAACTATCAGTTCACAGGCTTAAAAAACAGAATATATATTCCACTGAAGCCAGTTAAAAGCATTTCTGTGCAACTGCCTATACACATTTTCATTTCCATACTCACTCTACATCTGTAACTCAGGCAGAACCCTGTGGGATTTTTCACGTTCGTAACTCACTTTGATCCCGACCGCTGCAGGAGTGACAAGCGCCAGTTTGTGGCAGCACATTTAAAAATCGAATTTATGATCTAAAATGCACCTCTTTCCGCTGCTCTGAAAATAAAAATATTGTACGCCATGCTTCTGCATATAGTTAATAACTGTCAGACAGTTAATAAGCGGGTACGAGGTTAAGCTAACGGAATTACAGGACCAAGGAAAGCAGGCAGAGGGCCTGAGAAAGGTGCATTTTCCATGTTAATTAACATCCCCTAATTATGGTCGGGTAAGGCTGTTAGGCAGAATCTGCCCATAGAGAGCTGTCCCGTGCCCCAATTAATGCCATCTCACTCTGCACAGCCGTTCCTGTTTACAAACTGATTTTAAAGAGATGCAGCACTGCTGCAGAGAAAGCTTGAATGCCTCTTGTTATAAATGGCAGATGTGTACCACACTGTGATGTTTAAAACCCTCCCTTTCATTCACTGCTATTTGTACAACTACAAGAAAGGGACAGGAAAACAAACTAACAATATGTTCACCTCTAATATAAGCTGGGTTTCCATCCAAAGTTGCGAATTTAACTTATACGCAAAATTGGAATATTGCATCAAACATTTGCGAATTAGGAACGTTTCCATCCAACGGGTCAAAGAGAACAAAATTGTCTCTTTTTCTGATAAACTGGCACTAAATCACTAAGAAAAGTAGGAGACGACACTGAATATAATAATTTTCATATATAATAAATTACTTGCACCTTAGAGTGAACAGACGAAACACAATAAATGCGGTCATAGCTTTCGGAGGTGGATGCTGCTATTTGGGAACGCAGTCGCGTAAGACAATTCAGGGAGAAAATTATACAGAAATACTTTGACGACAGACTGTGCTCAGGCATTTCAGAATGACCATAACAACATTTCAGATGCTGTGCAATGAGATCGGTCCGCTGGTTAGTTAGATGTCACGTGACATTTTTTTGATGCACATGGAGGAATTTATTTGGCAAATATGTTTCCGTCTCCCATTAACCCTGTTTCGCACAAGTCAAAAATCACCTCAAGTGAGCGTAAAAACATTTTTACGAATTAAGGGATTTTTTTCTGAAATTTGGTGTTTCCATCACTCATTTCTTCAAAATGCACATAAAAACAGGGTGATGGAAACATAGCTTTAGTGGTTCTCAACTAGTGGGTTGCCATCCTAAAAATAAAAAATTAAATAAATAAAAAGCTTGGATGTGATGTAATGCAAAGGCTACACGTTTATGACAAACATCATAATTATCGATTATTCCCTTGAAATTGTAATTGCGATTATTAATTACGATTATCACAATTTACATTGAATGATGTTTATACCATTGTTTGATGCAACTGCATGCCATATTTTTATATGAAAATAAACAAGCTGAAAACACTTTTAGTGCTTTTCTATAGTATTAAGCCTTAAATGTCAACTAAACATCGGATTGGTTTCTTCTTTAAATTATAAAAAAGTAAAAATATGAATGGTATTATAATGTTATACTAAAACGAATATAAAAATAATGGGAAAAACCATTAAGATAACATTTAGAAAGAAAAAAAACGCATCTTAAGCACGCAGAATAACATGAGTGGACTTTGAAAGATTAATTGCTGCTTTGAACGATTACATAATTGTGGCATCCATAATTGTAATCACGATTAATTCGATTGTAAATGTAAATTCGATTAATTGTGCAGTCCTAATGCAAAGTATAATTTAAAATGGTCAAATAAAATAAGTAATAAAAAAGACTTTTAGATCTGATGTTCAATGCAAAGGAAAGCAAAATAAGTTCAAATAAAATTAAATATAAAAAAATATATAAAAAAATAAGACTTTTGGATCTGACATTCAATGCAAAGGAAAGTAAAATAAGTAACAAATAATAATAAAAATATTTCAGATAATAAATATAATCAAAGATAATAAAGATTTTTAGATCTGACGTTCAATGCAATTAAATATAAATAATAAAAATAATTGACTTTTAAAGACAAAGAATTCTAAAGAGACAAAGCAATTCAATGACAAAAGTGCCAACTTCCTCTTAGAAAAAGAAAAAAAAATGCAAATCCTCTCTAACTCAAAAATCATTATCTTCATATACACATGCACAAACTGTCACAATGAGGATTTTTAATTTTTTTCGCAGAACACTTTGTTGAGCACCGTAGAAAAGCGTGTCCGAAGAAGGGCCTGGCAGCGATTTAGCCCCCACGGTGACAGATCACTCCGGCCTGCCAACTGGGCCATCTGGAAGTGCATGCCCTGTGGGTGTGAACCACTGAACTCCCACTGCTGTGGAAGGGGCATTTGTAGTCTTCCTGGCACCACTGCCAAGATCCCTCAGTCTCTCTTTCCTCTCAAGTCAGCGTTGCCAAAAGACATGACGGCAGCAGAGAAGTGTCAGAGGAAGTCTCAAAGGTAAGGGGGATGGTGTGTGGTGTGAATGACCCAACTGACAACTGACATCATCTCAGAATGTGATCATTCAGCCCAAAAAGGCTACAAAACATCATCTAGGTAAGAGGGGAAAAACATTACCAGGAGACAAGAAAAATATCCAGATGACCCATTGTGACGACTTATGTTGCAATCAGGGGTGTCATACAACTAATTTATTTATTTATATTACTGAGGAGGCACCAAGTCAAGCCTGGCTCACGTGGTAACCTAGTTGAAATGAGACATGACTAAAGGAGAAGGAAAAACACTTGTAAATGACACACAGATGATGACAAGAGCAAATGGAAATGATCTGTGTGGCTAAATGTGTGATTACTCCCACACCATATAAGACAAATAGTTATATTATTTGTACCTACAATAATAACGTTAATGTATTTTTTTAAATGTAACAAATCAAACCTGGCATTAACCCAATGTTTTGTTTGGGGTCTGAGAGACCAAAAGGAGCTTTTAAAAGCTTGAAAAACATATTTATTATTTAAGTATCAGGTTAATACTTAATGACTGCTAAAATATTATAAGGACTGACTATAAACAAAATTTCAACTTGGCATGCTTTAAACGTCCTCCATGAGAAATCTTACATCTGCTTGCCAATAATACATTTACATATTAACGTTCTCTGGTATACAGAATTATATTTACATTTCAAGATTACATTTTTAACATATACAGACACTAAGTCTCTGGGAACCCAAGACAATCAATCTCAACAGATCATCAGGGTTAAGTGCCTTGCTAAAGTGGTGTGCAATGTCTCGCCTTTTAGCAATCTAACAAGCAAACTTCCAAATTGGGCCTTAACCACAATATAAAAAAGTGAAGTGACGTGGCATGTGGCCAAGTATGGTGACCCATACTTGGAATTAGTGCTCTGCATTTAACCCATCCAAAGTGCACACACACAGCAGTGAACACACACACACCGTGAACACACACCTGGAGCAGTGGGCAGCCATTTATGGTGAGGAAAAGCTCAGATCCCAACAATTTAATTCTAATGCAGCTATAAGGATTGCTGTAAATCATTCAGGTAGAGTTAATCTGTAATAGATGGTCTCTCTCTTCTGTCTGTCTTGACTTCCATTATCATGCATGCACCCTCCAAAACTTTGAAAGTGTGGAGCAAACTCCTCAAAGAGTCAACAATCCCGGCCCCTCTGGGATGTTCTCAGGGACAACTCACAAGGAGACTGACAGAGCAGTCAACAGAGAGATTGCTCCCCGAGTACAAGGGCATCCAGCTCTCCTTCACCATTAACTCTTATACACCATTATTCAGAAAAAGCTTCTACATGGTGGCACTTTTTTTGCTGTCCTGCTTCATTAATGCTGCTGGAAATGGAAACATTTAGCATTTTATGGAAGCTTTCTCTTCTACAAAAATTTGCTTATATTTTTATTCTGTCTTTAAAAAGCCAGTCAAATTGTGCTCCCATAAATGTATGTAAAACAACCAATAAAATTAATTTCAAATATAATACTTGTCATTTAATATTGTACAGATACAAATCATCACAATATAAACAAAAACCTCTTGAATTGTTGTGTGTAGCACAAAGCATCTCACCAAGAGAACTGCGGATGTCCCGTTTGGCCGGAAAAGTTCGATGGACATATCTGGAAACATTCGTCCAATTCTGGATATGACATCATCAACATATCTGGAACGAGAAAAAAATATATTGTAGATAAATTGCAGAGCTTTCACTTCAAGTGCAAGTTAAAAGGTCCTCGGGTCACGGTCACACTGTCAATACCAAATCAATGGCTTTTTCATTAAGGTCTTGGTATTGAACAAAATAATTGTTTCTTCAGTTCAGATCCAACACATACTAATGGAGTATAACCAGTTGAGGTTGTCATTTTCATTATATTTTTTTATTATATTTCATTATATCATATTTAAAAGGTTGTTAAAAAGCCAGTCAAATTGTGCTCCCATAAATGTATGTAAAACAACCAATAAAATTAATTTCAAATATAATACTTGTCATTTAATATTGTACAGATACAAATCATCACAATATAAACAAAAACCTCTTGAATTGTTGTGTGTAGCACAAAGCATCTCACCAAGAGAACTGCGGATGTCCCGTTTGGCCGGAAAAGTTCGATGGACATATCTGGAAACATTCGTCCAATTCTGGATATGACATCATCAACATATCTGGAACGAGAAAAAAATATATTGTAGATAAATTGCAGAGCTTTCACTTCAAGTGCAAGTTAAAAGGTCCTCGGGTCACGGTCACACTGTCAATAAATCAATGGCTTTTTCATTAAGGTCTTGGTATTGAACAAAATAATTGTTTCTTCAGTTCAGATCCAACACATACTAATGGAGTATAACCAGTTGAGGTAGTCATTTTCATTATATTTTTTTATTATATTTCATTATATCATATTTAAAAGGTTGTTATTATTATTATTTTATTTTAATATTTCAGTGTTAGTAATTGTAGTACTACGAACATTTTATTTCAGTTAGTTCTCAATGCAACATTTCAAATTTTTGTTCACGTTTTTTTAAGTTGTCATTTTTAGTCAATATTTACATTTTTTCATCTTCACTTAAATTACCAAAAATATATAATATGTATTTAATATTCTTTTATATAATTTAAGAACAACACTGATGTAGATACACAAATCACACCTCCTTGTTTTCAGCACAGCTGTAAATAATCAAAATGCCATAAAAATATGAAATAAACATCAGAAGCAACAACAAATACTGTATAAGCTCATCACTGAATGCATTAAGGCATCAATTTGCATCTACCATCAACAAGAGGCTCCACTGTTCCACATCTGACATAACCTTCAGTGCTTCAGAAAATGAATACTTAAAACCCTGCCAGGGTTGCTCAACAGCCTCGTTAGACATCAATAAATTGGACTGAAAGTGCCAAAAGCCTTCAGCCATCCCTGGAGTCAGCAGAACAGTCCCCAAGAAGAGTCGCCCAACATGGATTGTGGGGTCAATGCTAATAAGGGTTTAATGAAAATCTCTGTTGCCATCAGCTATCAATAGACTTGAGGGACTGGGGGGACTGGCCCTGCAAACAGACGAGGAAAATAACTCATTAAAGAACCGATGGTGGGCGGCTGGCATAGGGATTTGCTTAAAAGTCATTTGAAAGTTATTGGACCAGCTATGGAGATAATATTTCTTAACGGTGGTTGTGGAGAACCCAGGTAACCCACGGACAGGTGCAAACAAGGACACGCATGTGCTTGCGTACACACACATCTGCAAGTGCGATGCAGCTGGAGGAATCGACAAAGATTAAGTTGCCTCATCACATTGAAAGTTCTCTGTGATTTTCCTGCAACAGCGTTTTCTTTCCCAGAAGATCAAAAGCAAAGAGAAATTGTTCAACATACCTCTCAGTTTGTTTGCAATTTCCCTCGTGCCTGCACTAAGGTTGCTCATTTACTAGCTTAAATTAAATAACAGCATATTAAATAGGCGAGAACATTGCTGGAGTTTATCACCAGCTCGACATATGCTTAGTAAAATCTTTATATAAGGAATTTGGGAATCATTAGACCAAGAATAAACTAGATTTTAACTTTTCTTCAGGAGAAAATGTGAGCAGTGCTTGTACATTCAAAACTTGCTGGCACAGTGCTATGGTATTTTTATGGAGTTGCTAGGGTGTTCTGGATAGTTGCTAGGTGGTTTCCCATTAGCCTAATTCTGTCCGTCTCGATATGGCTGGGGTCCTTCAATATAATTTAATAGGACTTTTTGGACTGTTTCATAGTCCACCAGGTGAAATACATTTGATCACTTTGAAAACCATTAGCACACCTCGCCACAACAATTCCAATGACTTAAGGTATCATCCATGTCTGACGCACAAATACTGTGGGATACATGTGGGAAAGTTATGCATTGAACTTAGTACTTCACCCAAAAATGAAACCTCTGTCATTACTTACCTCATGTCGTTCCAAACCCATAAGACTGTAGTTTGTCTTCGAAATACAATTTAAGATATTTTTAATGAAACCTGGGAGGTTTCGGTCACTCCATTACTAATCCAGGTAACCAAAACTTGCAAGATCTAAAAAAGTTAAAAAGGCAACATAAAATCAAATTCATCTTGTCAAAACGATCCCCATTCATATGAATCCGCAAATACGACTTAAAACACTGTATTATGCACGCCAGGCCAGTAGTTGCACTGTAAAAAATGAGTGCAATTTTAACTGTAACATATTGTAAAAATGCTACAGAGAAAAAAAAAAGTTAATAGGTTAACAGTAAGTTCCCGTACTATATACACAGGGAAAAACTGTAAAAGATCTAACCAGACATTTCATGTAATTTTACAGTAAAATGCTGTTAATTGTACAATTTTTAGAAGTAAAAAAAAAAGAACAAATCAATGAATAATTCACAGTAAAAAAAGTAATCTGATATTCCCAGAATTCCCTGCGTTGACACTCCACATTTGAAAGTATTTTGTTTAAATAATCATGTTTCTTAATAGTTTTGTAATGTTTGTTATCAGTTATACATGTGGGTTTTATGTTACATATTATGTTGTTTAATGAATGTTTATTGCATTATTTAAGTGTTGTGTGTTACCATGATGGTGTTTAGTGTTTGCGTAAATGACTTTGTGTGCCTTCTATATATTAGTATATACTTCAGCTTGTGGAAAAGCTACTTGTGATGAACTTATTCTTCATATTGCAGTCTCTTTTACCACCTGCATTATTATGGTGGTTGTCAGTTTATGTTAAAGATACAAAACAGATTTTAGTAGCAGTGTGCATTGCTGAATCGACTAGTTTACACTCAAATTTTCTTGTTTGTAAATTACAGTTTTATACTGTAAAATGTAAATTGTTTGTAAATGTTTTTACAGTTTTTCTGTATTTTTTTTTTTACAAAATGATTCTGGCAACCACAGCTGCCAAAATTATTTTGTAAAAACTACAGATTTATTTTAATTTTTTTTTACAGTGTGGCGATGTCACTTTGTAAAGAAACACTACACGAACATGTAACACGGATGCGAATGATGTCACCGTTTTCACAAATTCACATTTTTATAGTTTACACTGAGACGATAACAGTAATGCTTTCAAAAACTTGCAATTAGAAACCCGTTTTCAAAAGTTTGCAAAAAGTTTAACGTTTATAGTTTAAAACGACCCCTCAGTATAGTAAAAGTGACTAAAAAGCACTCGTAGAGTTATTTATTGAGCAGCTAGCCAAATATAAAGAAAATTGAACAGCAAACATCCTAAAATACATTAAAAAAAGCTTTAAATAACATATAAAGAGCAGGTCATATGGGTTTTCGAAAAATATCTCTTTTGCAGTGTAAACAGCCTGCAAAGTTAATCAAAAAAGTGCATGATAAATAAAGATATTGTCTCTCAAAAGAAAGAGTCGACTCAGAATCGCCTTAACGAGTCGTTATATTTTCGAATCTTCTGCCTGTTACCAATCTACGTCACTAATTGGTAACACATTAGCATAATCCCCGCCTGCCCACGAAATACGAACACTCTCTGTGTCGAGAAGATGACTGCTTCTCTAATCTTGCTTTATATCTTCGTTGGCTTCTAATCTTCTTTATTTGGACCAACAAGCGTCTCCGAACCACAACCTGTAAGTATGATTGATACGTTATGTGTACATTTTCAATTGAGTGCTCAAAATATCAAGTTTTTGTGCTAATATGTGATGTACACCTAGTGCAGCTTTAGGTTTCCAGGTAAAGCACAATATTACCGTTTTACTGAAATAGTTCTGATAATTCGCTGTGAACCCACTATTTCCTGGGTTCCTGGGTAATGTGTCGATTAATGTAGACTGACGTTGTTCTAATTACTTCGTTTAATAATAAAGAATGTAGTGTAGCGCACAGACTTTATAATTATTGTGAAAGTGCTGTTTAAGTAGTTATAGGGTTAATGCAGGGAGTAAAAGAGAGAGACGAGTTAGTTAGGCTGGTGCGCATGTGATACAGCTGTTCTGCGTTATAATTAAAGGTTAAGACACGGAGCGTCTTTTGTCTGTCATTCTTCAGACATTACAGTAGACATATTTTGGTTTTCAAACTGTATTGTTTCATCAGTTAGTCACGTTAGCCCTTGGCTAACGTATCCACTATTATTGTTTTGATAGTGTTTACAGTTTAGCAGCTAAACTTTAGCTGTGGGCACGATTCGCTTGCATAAGTATTAAACAAAATGTTTTTATGTCATTATTTTAAGAACTGATTGGAGCACTATATTATTGTTTTAAGTAAAGGTGCATGCTAGGGTTGCCAGGTTGTCACAACAAAGCCCGCCCAATTGCTACTCAAAACTAGCCCAATTGTGTTTCGAGGGTGGTCCCCCTTTAAGAATCGCGTTCTGGGGTGTAAAATAAATGCTTTCAGTCGGGGTTCCCATGGTAAATTCGCATTACAGTGCCTAAATATGAAGTTATTGGGGTCGCTACAACCCGCGACATCAAAAACAACTGCGGACTTGGCAACACAGATGGTAGCTCTCGCTAACTTGCTCAAGCGCTCCTCTTTGTGCCAATCACAACAGGCTTGGCCGGCTGACCAATCAGAGCAGAGTAGGCTTATGAAAGGGAGGGGTTTACAGACATTTCGCTCAGAACGGAATCGAATGAACCGTTTCGAAATCATGGACAAATTACTATGTATAAATGTATATTCTGGGAAAATTACAGTGTTTTCTGACCTTAGATGCATTTAAACCTGCTGTAGGGGACTCCAACACAATATTAGGACACTTTAAAAAACCATATGACCTGCTCTTTAAATTCACTTGTCAAACAGGATGTCAAAAAAAAAAAAATCTAATTTTGAATATTTGTTGAATTTAAAATAAATATCCACATTTGAATGCAAAAACGTTGCATTCGAATTTTAGGTGTGCGTCAGACAGCCTTATCAGTGGCGCACGAGATGCGATGACAATGTAAGTGACGTTGCATTATAATGTTTTTGTTAGCCTATCCAGTTGAAGCCACCAACTTAGATGCAGCGCTGCTGCGTTGTTCATTAAAAATATTGTGGAAAAAGACAACATCAATGCGGAGAAGATCTTGTTTATGTCAAAACTGAAACCAAGCCGTTCACACAGAATGCATATTTCGTGCATTTTCTAGAGGGACATCCATCACCGTTGCACTCGCGTCTTGCACAAGAGAGCCGCATGTTTAGAAAGCCATGTAAAATTAATGTAAGTTTAACTTAAAAAAAAAACATATATTGAGACTTTATGGCGGGTTTTTTCCCCATCCCACTGCAACTCATGTTTTTAAATGAAAAATGTACTCCGTGTGATTGTCTTTCTGCCCTTTGTATTAAACTATGCATACATACATGATGCTGTTTTGTTTATAGTTGTTTAAGCAACTTAATTATATATGGTTTATAAAAATTATTTTAAACATTATGCACTTTTTTTCACAGATAGTCATGTTATCTTACTTACTGAATAAACGTGCATTAGTAATATTTTGCTTGATGCGCCCTCTTGTGGCCTCAGAAGAGAAACCAAAAGCTTTTCTTCACCCTAACTGAAATTATGTATTTTAAATTCGAATATAATTCGAATTTTGATAATATTTAAGTACAAAATTCGAATTTCGTTTTTCAGCCATTTTGACAGCCCTAGTCATAAGGAAAGCATGCGATATTGCATACTAACCTCACATAAACCAAAACCTGCTCTTCCAGCCAATCACAGACACTGTAGCCAAGCAATTATTTTATTCCTGGCATAGGTGGTTTATTGGCAATAGAATGTCTGGGATGTAACCAAATAGGGTTAGCAATTACATCTCCATTGGCACCACAGAGGGGTGTCGGCATGTTCCAAGACAAGACATGTTTTAATATCTCCATGCTTCATAACTCATAATCTCTGGAGTGAAACCTACCTAATCTCCATACAAACTAACTCATCATCGCTGGACTCACAGAAGTTTTTTTCTTCTTCTTCTGTGGCTCTGATTGTTTTCTCAAGCCAAGCAGAGCATGAGTCTCATAATGAATTTGAGGCACAGCGAGGCTTAGATTAACATATTTAAATCACTGTAAAGTTAATACCTGCCTGCATAGATTTTGTGGTCCTGGATATGGTCAAGAATGTGTAAAATCAGTTAAAAGCACTGTCTGCAGGACCCAAAATTACATCTCCCTATGGTGAAAACGGACAATGTATCTGCAATGAATATTTATAATTACCAACCTGAAAATTGTATTTTACTTTATTTTTTATATATATTATGAAGCTTTTTCCTTTGAAAAACTGCCATATTTATGACAAACAGCATAGTCTCTGTGTCACAGTGAAACTGTACCTGTCAAAAAGCAATCATCAAAACATTTTGTGACTTTATTCCACGTATATTTTGTTTTGGTGGCTTAATGTCACAAATATTTCACTCAACACTACACATACAAAAAATAAATAAATCTTGTCGGTATTCGAGATAAACTTCTAACAGTAAAATACTGACCAAACAAATTCAACCTAAACTATGTAATGTTGCAGTTCCTCATAGTTCCTGCCAAACTGGCATTTTATTTACTCACCAAAGCTAATATTTACTCACATTTGGTGCTTGGCTGCCTTGAAACCACAGTGTTTAAAGGCCCTTATTAAAGTCCCTCCCTCTGGCCCTGCCTCAGGTTGTCTCTCTGAACATGTTTTTAATTGTCTACTACCCATCTGCCCAGTTATACCACTGTATCAGTACAGGACGAGACCAAGAAAGGTCAAGAAATCCAATGGAAGAGGATGTGGCTGTATCCTCTGACCTTGAGCGCGCTGTAACACTGTCAATCAGCAAGGCACCATGGGCCATTTTGCCAGTGACGGCTTCATTTCGGAATAAAATATTCAGTAGAAACTCACCATTCAGAGTTCAATTTACTTACTTGACCAGGTGTAATGTCTCGGGCACTGTTGAGGAAGCTACTAGCAACTCAATTAAAAGTATTCAAATGGCAGTCGAGCTAGCCTTTAGGAAAAGTAGTGATCTGCTGTCTTTGCTCTTCTTGGACCACAGAACTTTTTGAACCAATCACCTGAGCTGTAAATGTCATGCATCTAAAATCTCTACACAGCCGCAGGAAAATGATATTATAATGCTGATTGGGGGGGAAAACACTTTAAGATCACTGAATAAATAAATTATTATTATTATAATAATTTTTTTAAAAGTCAGTATTTTTAATCACTATATTAATCAATCAATCAAAAAAACAAAAACAATAAATCAATAAATACATTAAAATTAATTACTAAATCAATAAATGCAAATAAATCAGTCGCTGGTAAAACATCTATCATAATATAACAAAATATTTGTTATTTAAATGCAAAGATTTATTCCATTAGAATGGCTAATGGATGGCTAATTCGGAACACTGCACACTTTAGAACCAGATGGTGTAGTTTACATCTAACTCCAGGTAACAGGACTGTACTAACTGGACAAACTAGGCACACAACTCTCAGGGCTGGTTGGGATGCATAACATTGTTGTTCATAATAAATTTAAGGGATAGTTCAACCAAAAAATAAATCTCGTCTTCATTTTCTCACACTCATGTTGTTTCAAACCTGTATGACTTTCGGTCTTCTGTGGAAAAAAGAGAAGATATTTTGAAAAATGTCAATGCATAAATAATGACAGAATGTTTGGGTGAACTGAAGTCATCACTAATTTACACTGAAAAACATTTACTGTACAAAAATCCATCAGTGTTGGGCTTTTGTTGATCTGAAGATACTAGTCAGAGCTGTTTGAGGATGTGAATGATTACACCATGAGATTCTGCAAGGAAGACACAAATGTTGGTTTTCTTTTTTCTATCAACTTTGTAATCTAAATGCAAAGTTAATGAATGCTCCATGGACATGTAGATTCTGCAGCACAGTTTAAGGATCCGGTGTAGTGTGATTTGAATGCTAATGCATCAGATTATCATCCAGATGATGAAACATTTTCAGTGGATTACATGCCAACTGCTTAAAAACTGATGCGGCCACAAGAAAGGGCATCTGTAGACACCCCTGAGGATGGAAGGAAGTCAGTGTCAGGGGAGCACAAAAAAAGGAGATGCGTGTACTTTGTTCATCTTGATGTAACGGGGTAACATTGGTCTCTCAGTATGATGGATGATACAAAGAGATCAAATAGCCCTTTCTTGTGACTGCATGTGAGGGTGAGATGAATACTGATAAACGAGTGCTGTCTTCCCCTCTTTAATCAGGGATCAGCTATGACTAAAATTTTCATAACACTCTGCTCTCTAAGCTTTGCTGCAATGCAGCACAGGAAAGAAACATGAATCAAGAATCTTGACCAGCGCTCCGTCCAGTCTGGAACATGAAACAATCTAGATGCACTTCATGATATTCATATTAGGGCTGGGTAAAAAAATATCGAAACCTCGATATTAATCGATTCACATTTTTACGGAACGATATCGATTCTTAAATCCCAAGAATCGATTAGTCTAGCCTGTTTTCCATTAATGGACGGAACATTGAAGGGTACTTCCATCAAAAAAAATCGCAATAAGCATTGTGCTTCGGTACTTTTAATATGAAACAAAGTCTCAGATTTCAAATTCTGTCCATTGTATTGCAATATTCAAACAATAAATGCCGTTTTGGCACTGTTTGATGTGAAGTGACAGATCGCTGTATAGCGCCTCAGATCAACAGACGCGCCAGCGAGAGGTGCACATGAACTGATCATCTCCTCCGCTTTAATACCAGTTTATGTGAAAAATCATATATTTTTCGAACAACCTAGTATGAGAGCCTGTTCTAGTACACCCCCAAAACAAAATCAAGACTTTGTAAAAGAGCATAATAGGACCCCTTTAACATAAAAAAGGGAAATTTAATTTGGTTCCACTCTATATTAAGTGGCCTTAACTACTATGTACTTACATTTTAATTAATAATTTGGTACAACGCACTTATTGTGTACATATATGTTTTTACATTGTACTTATATTTTAAAAATACCTGCATGTAATTACATCTGTAATTAATTTCTGTAATTACATTTATAATTACACTGTTGACCCATCCCTTACACCTTAACCCACCCTTAATCCTACCCATACCACCAAACCTGTCCCTAACCTTACCCATATCCCACCTCAATAGCAGCAAAAGTGTTTTGCAATACAATATGAACACAATTACATTGTACATATTTTTTATGTAAGTACATAGTAGTTAAGGCCACTTAATATAAAGTGGGACCTTGAAATTAAATTGACCAATCTAGTTAAATTGAAATTTGAATGTGAAAAGTTAATTAAATATGATTAAATATATAAATTTAATTTCAAAAGGTGGCTTTCTGAATGTTAGTCAGTTCTATCCATCCACCCATCCATCAATGCATCAAATATAAAAATATCAGAAATTAAAAGGTATGAATTATATATATCATGTATTCATCATCCATCAAATATAAAAATTAAACAAAATGAAATATATGAATTTTTCAGTGCTTTTTAAACTTTTTTCAAAGCTTTCAAACAGCCAACATTCAAAGTTTGCCTTGGCAAACTTAGCTTTTCCAGTTAAAATGACAGTCAGATCAATTTCTTTGAATCTAAATTCACTGCAATTCTCGTTAAAATGCCCGATACCAAACGCCGATACCACACAGCATGTGATAAGCTCCATATTCAGACAAAGAAACACCAACAACAGAACAACAGACAGCAGAAAGGAGTTAAGGATGTATACTACGAAGTATATGTATGCAATGAATATAATGTTAAACATTCAGTATTAATGCCTGTATAGCTGATGTGCGCGAGCTGATAAACAAAGCACGCTGAGTGGATTGAGCGCGCGGCGGTGCAGATGCGCGAGCTTGTCGAGTAAATATATCTTTCTCACAGCCATCACTGGAAAGTTTGTAGTTCGGTCGGATAGAGAGAGAGAGAGAGAGAGAGAGAGAGAGAGAGCGTGCACACTTCTGTTGTGTGATCTTTGATGTTCACTCACTTAGCACACGCATCATTTGGATT